>NC_072892.1:175265457-175568487 GCF_027943255.1 Anastrepha obliqua
ATAGCCTTACTTGGTTTTGCTATTTTGGTTAAGAGAGAACCTGGGCGACCTACCGCATACTTTTGTTAATTTTATTAATTAATATTTATTTTAATATATCCTGTAATCAGCGCTACAAATAACCAAATGTGGCGCAGAAATCGCAATATGTTAAGAATCGCAAAATTAAGAAAATTAGGATATGCGAGCGCATAAAAAATAGAAAAAATATTATTTTTGTATAGAATTCCACATCCTGCCAACATCAGACCCTTAATCAGCTCTCAGCTATTTTGAGAAATCAGTAGATTTGCTGGCATAAACGGAAATGCGACAGCGGTTTGTTTACGTCAAAGGTCGACGAAAACTGAGACTGAGTTGGTGATTTGCGAAAAAATCAACGCAGCCATTGCTCATCTTACACGATTTTCAAAGTGTGCATCTCTTTTTCCACGTCGAACCGAATTTCAGACCTTTTCATCGGAATTTTAAGAAAGTTCTCGAGTATCTACAATTATTGCACATCCAATTTTGTTTTTTAAAATATTTTCAGACATGCAGTTTTATAGACCATTGAATTTCGATTTTCAAAGTGCATGTTTCAAGTGGCTCAAAAATCGTGTTGATTTTCGTCAACTTTTTCTGCAGTGTTTGGAGTTTTTCTCCACTTAATGAACGATGGACATTTTTTATTTGTATTTTTAATTATGTCGCTGTTGAAGTTTCTTCCGTTCAGTTCTGTTCATGCATATTCAGGAATTAAGTTTCCCAGTCTTGCAGCGTGTGGACGAAAACCCGTGGGGTGATGGCTACAGACTCCTTATGACCAATGTGAAAGCAGTCAGAGGACAGGCTTCAACTTGCCTCATTCTTTTAGAAACGATTGTACAGGCACTCTTTACAAAGCAAGACATGCAACCAAGCCAGATCCAGTTCCACGCAGCAGAAAGTACTGTCACAATCAGTGAAGCAGAGGTGATTTTAGCAACGGAAAGTTTCGGCAATGCTAAGGCCCCAGGACCTGACGGCATTCCGAACAAAGCGCTAAAGATCGCTATCAGGCGCAACACAAAGCCATTTGCAGAACAATTCACCAAGTGAATAAATGAAGGCATATATCCGAAAGTATGGAAGAAGTAACAACTAGTCCTACTTCAGAAACCAAATAAGCCAGCGGGTGACCCAAGTTCTTATCGGCCACTCTGCATGAGAGATACTATGGAAAAAATCTTGGAGAAATTAATCTGCACGAACCTGGAACAGCATCTGGAAAAAGTGCCGGCTGAACTATCCGAACATCAGTTTGGTTTTCGAAAAGGTCGTTCGACCATTGACGACGTCAGGAGGGTGACAAACATTGCAAGCAAGGCTATTGAGGGTGGCAGGTGGATGCATGGCGATAAAGAATACTGTGCAGTTGTCACTTAGGATGTCAAAAACGCATTCAACTCGGCATACTGGTCCCATATTATGAAAGTTCTAGAAGAGAAAGAGTACTTATATATATTACGATACAGATAAAGGTCCTAAGAGATATGTAGTGGCGGGCGGAGTACGGCAGGGATCTGTACTGGGCCCGATCCCCCGGAATGTACAATATGATAGGGTACTGCAACTCTCAATGCCGAGAGAAGTACAAATAATAGGACACAGACGGCAGTGCGTTGACCACCGTCGCCAAAACAATCCCTCAGATTCAGAGCATCTGCAGCGAGGCAACAACAAAGGTCAAACAATGGCTAACGGCGGTTAAACTCCAACCAGCAGGACAAAAAACAGAAGCAGTACTCATTAAGACGTCACAACACAAGCTGAACTAAGATATTTGGGTGTAATGATCAATGCTCGATTAAGCTTCAAAGAGCACATTAAAAAAGCATGCGGAAAAGCGGCCATGGTGACGGTGGCACTGTCAAGAATTAAGGCCAACATTGGTGGTCCCACTCAGAGTGGAAGAGTGGTCCTGACTAAAGTTACCCTGTCTACACTCATTTATGCAGCACTCATATGGTGTAACGCCCTGATAAAAAAAACATACCCAAGGAAGGCGGAAATAGTCTTTAGACTTAGTGCCCGTTGCCTGTGCTTTCAGGACAGTGTCGTTTGAAGCAGTATGTGTCATATCGGGTATCATGCCACCAGATATAAAGGCCTCTGAACTGGGTAGAGTTTACGACAAAGCCAAAAGCCTAAACAGGCGACTAATGGCGGAAGAGCGTACGGAACTACTGACAAAAGGGAAGTGGACGCATAAACTTATCAGAAGCGTGCATGCTTGGCTTGAGAGAGGACATGGTGAGACAGATTACTACCTGACACAGTTCCTGACGGGACATAGATGCTATATATAGTATCTTCAAAGCTCGGCCACGGGGACGCAGCACGTACGTACTTAGGTGTACTGTTTCGCAAGTCCAGTTTACATAACATAACATAACATAACATAACATAACATAACATAACATAACATGGAACTTTTCGAAGCACTCCCCAATATGAATCCTTAGTTCGTTGGTGCAATTATCGCAATAAAATTTTGTTGCTCGTCTTATCCCTAAAACCTTTCGATTCGAGCATACTAGGTAGTCTCTTTTAGTCCTTTAACAACGCATGTCAATTTTCGATCTCGAAATTGTAGTTTTTATCATTCCTACATTTATTAAGACAAAAAATGTATTTTATTTGAAGACAAGAAAAACAAATATAAAATTCTACAAACTTAGATCTTCAATATTTTTGCGCACTTTTTTTTATCTCAAACACAAATTTATTTGGCATAACAGCAAATGTGAAATTTCTAAAATAAATATTTTTTTATATAAATATCTTTAATTCTAAAGTGCAGACATATAATTTCCAAGAATAGATTTGTATGCATTTATGCAAAATGTAATTATTTATAACATTTATATTAAACCCTTTTCAAATCAAACGAAGCCTTTTGCCCAGGACTGACATCCAAAATTGTACTTGCATGTAATTATTTGCCTTCTAATGTTACGTATACGCCACCAACGCCCACTCAATATGCCAACACCTGTACAACCTATTTGCTTTATCATTATGTCAACCAATGCCTGTCAAGCACTAAACTTTCTATTAACCCATTCCATCGCGTACTTTTTCAGCATTCTTATCCTGACAGCTGCCCCCAAGGACATGTAACACGTAACGAAAATTGTTTAGCGATGTGGCAACACATCACTCCAAATTGTTCAATTGCACGTATTTTGTTCGCAACAGAGAGCGGGCTAAAAATACAGAAGAAAGTTTGAGGGCGCGTTAGTGCTTGAAGATGTAATACATTTTCTTTTCTTTAGCTGCTTTGTTCAAAAAACGTATTTTTCAATACCTGGTTTTTTCTCATTAAAAACGATTTTATCACTCGTACGTTATGATCACACAAAAATGTATTAAAACAGTTATAAAAAAATTTAAAAACAAATCTTAAGTTGAATTTTTAAAGCTTAAGTTTGAACTTTAATTTTAAACAAAATTTTAATTTTTAAAAAACAAAATCCTACCAATCTCAAATCTAAAAATCTCCGCTTTGCTTCACTATTAAATATTTAAATTTTTATTCCCAAAAGAGTACATAACCACTGCTTTAAGTAAATTCTTCAAAATTTTCAAAAATCATAGTAAATATATAAATTTGAACTCTGATGTTGTTCGATATTTTCTAGCATTCCTATGTATGCACCCTAAATGTCAAACCCTAAAAATGTCACGTTCACATATAAGAAAATATTTATATTCTACTTAGATTGGAAAAAAAATTCTTAGGACCTTCCAACTCTCAAGCAGACGTACTTGATTGACTTGAAAGAAACCTAAATTTTCAGTGGAAAACTTTGGAAGGCAATCATAGTTTGTGTGGGGTGTAACAGTCACTTAGTTGCTTAATATAATGATGTGATTTTGTGTCGCAAAACCAAAATAATGATATACTCTAGCCATATTTTAGGAAAAAAAGAGTATAGCAATCCAGCTAATCCTGAAAATTTTGAAAATATAACTTTAAATATGGCTGATTTCGCGGTAGTTTCAAATCATAGAGTATGGACAGAAAATTCAAATTGAATTGAATTCAAGTTCAAATTCCGGAGCACAAAAAAGACTTGCATGGGCGGAGGCAAATTCAGAACCGAATTGGACAAACGTAATACTGACAGTCCTGGTGTACTACTGATAAACGACAACTTTAACAAACTGACCAGTTAATCAAGTTACGGTTCATGTTTTGGGGCTGCTTCTCCGAAAAAGAATTTCTGTTTATCGCGAATTTGAACGCAGTTTTGATGAATCAAATTTACCAAAAAACATTATTACTTTCAGCTCCGATGAAGTTTGAAAGAACTAGCCAACCTAGGAATTAGCAAGTAGACAAATATCCTAAGTATCGAAACCGAATCTGTGTGGAGCGCAAACAGCAAAATACGATTGAAATTTTCGATTGGCCTTCATAGTCGCCTGATGCGAACTCTATTGAAAATTTTTACGCAGTAGTTAAACAAAAATTAAAAGGGGGAAAAATATGAATGGTAAAAGAGTTATCAAGGCAAATTTGGCTGATTTGGAGCCGATTACCACCACAAAGTGCGCAGAAATTAACACAAAGTACGACACGAAGATGAGCAGTCATCTCAGCTAATGGTGGGGGCTATACATTTTGCTGAATTTATTGTGTATCATAAATATTATAAATGAAAGTAATTGTGAGTAAAAGTAAATGAATTGGACCAACCGGATATTTGCCCAAAGACACAGGCAATTAAATTGAAAATGCCTACTTAAGTTTTTGGAAAATTTCGAAAAATGCGATGAGCTCACAAACATCGTTAATTTCAAAATCACAGAAATATGCTTAAAATTTATTTACATACCCGTACATACATACATAGATTTCCACGCATTATGATTGCTTATAAAGGTTTTTCCAATAAGAGGTGTTATTTTGATATTCTAAGAAATTTTTTTAATATAAATGATCGGATGTTTATTTCATTATAAAGAAGAAGGTATGCCGTTAATAATGGAAAATAACATCAGGCAAATGACCACCACGACCACTCTTACAGGGCAATATCGTTTTCATGAAATTTTCTATAACCGAATTGCAAAGTGGCTGCCCTATGTCTTCGATATCCTCACGAACTCCATCTTTGAGGTCTTGAATCGACCCTGGGCTGTTGGCGTAGATCTTCTCTTTCACGTGGCTCCAAAGAATAAAGTCACAAGGTGTTAAATCACAAGATCTCGATGGTCAATTGTGATCAGCTCTTCGAAAGATAACACAGTTCCCGTAAAAGATCAATGGTTTCGTTGCTTGTGTGGCACGTAGCGCCGTTTTGTTGAAAAGAAACGTTGTCCAGATCAATACCATCTAATTCCGGCCATAAAAAATCGTTAATCATCTCTCGATAGCCTTTCATATATTTAAATAACACCTGTTATTGGAAAACCCTATACGTTCACGTGCATGGCTCTTTTTGTTTTTCGCTGAACCACATAAAAACTTTTGCCGGTTTTACTCTACTTTCCCACAACGAGACACGCACACTTCCATATAAATAATAACAGAATTAAATTCATATATTATACTTTTTTTTATTCATAAGGAGCAAACAAGCACTTCCACATATTCACCGAGCTCGCACACAAAACTAAGCATAGCAGCAACAGCACAAGCAGAGCACACATTTCAGTGCAGCTGGCGCTAGTGCCAACTCCCAAAATCACTTTGCTTTTGTTGAAGGAAATTTTGGTTCCCTCCTGAGATGCTGCACTTGGCAGCATGTACACACACACACACACACGCACACACACTTGTACTTTTACTTGGATGCACCAGAACCAGTTTATGGCTAATTTAACTACTCACGCAATTTGTGAACATTTATTTTTGTGTTTGTTTGCGATTTAGATTTTGGTTTTGTTTTTGTTGTTTTTAGTAAATTTGCACTATTTGCATATACCTACATACATACGCAATTTAAAATTAATTGGTTTCTCTCAAGGCAGTTGTATTCGGAGATGTTTTGCGTGCAATAAACACCTCCCCCAGCTCTCAACGTTCGAGTCAACTTTGATAAGAAGAAAGAAAGGGAATTTTAATTAGAAGCAGAATTTTAATGCAAAATATTTGACAGTTCAATTTTTGCTCGACTAAACAATGCGTTTCACACTGAATAGAGGAAAAAAGTGCAATTGAACACTCGATACGCTGTCATTTTCAGCGGCTTTTGTGTCGAGAACGAGCTGCAAAGCTGTAATGAGACAAAAGCAAGCAAAAGAAGTCCGAGAAAAAACCAAAAAAAAGCTGAAAAACAAGTGAAAAAAAAAGAAAATCGAAAACAAAAGTCCAACGCAAAGCCGGAACACATAAATTGAAATGCCAATGGCCGATTAAAATAAAAATATGACACCCAGGCGAAAGCAATTACCGTAAGCCATGTAGCTCACTGCTTACTGCTTACTACCTACCGAGCAGCGGAGGCGAATGTAACGGTGTAGTGGAGCAAAAGCAAAGCGGAAAGCAGAGTCAATGCGAGTCAACGAGCTGGCCAGCAGCAATGCGTCACAATGTGGAGAAAGCAGCGAGGCAAGGCAGCGAGGCAAGGCAGTGAGGCTAGGCAGCGAGGCAAGGCAGCGAGGTATGGCAGCGGAGTATGGCACCGAGGCAAGACATTGTTGGCACGGCATTGTTGTAATTGTGACAAACTAAGGCACTACAGCACGTCGCCAAAGTGAAATAGTAAAAGGCGTAGGTGGAGAACGAGTCAGAACAGCTAACGTCTGCACTAAGATGACTAAAGAGAGACGATGACAACAACTTCCGCGGTCAAAGACAAAAGATGAGGCAGAGTATGAAGAAAAATTAAAGACATACGAGATGGAGATGAATGAGCAGCATGGAAAATATAAAAGTAAAAACACTAAAGCGTTGACATTTGAAAGAAGTGGAGTGGAAACAAGAGGAGTGGAAAGAAGAAGAGGGGGAAGAGGAAAAAGTGAAGGAAGAGAAGAAGAAGAATAACAAGAAATATATAACAACACATACAAATATGGTTTCGTAGTTAAGGAATTATAAGTGCAGGGTCTTTAAGGTTTAGGTTGATTATTTAACAAAATTTTATTTCGACAGCTGTTACAATTCGATGACGTCACTTTTGACAGATGCCACTGGGTTCATACAAAGCTGCAGTGAAAAAAATTAGAGCTTTCTGTAATTTTTTGCAGATGAAAAACTAAATCAAAATTACGTAGCATTACTTATAATCTGGTCTACAAAAATTATAACACTGGTCTACAAAAATTATAACACTGGTCTACAAAATTAACTTTTTTCTTTTTTTTTTTGTTGGGACTACTTTCCGATGTATTTTTGTGCGCTGGACACACTTCTAAGGTCCAAAAGTTTTCTTATTTCGACAGCTGATACGGTTCGATGACGTCACTTTTGATAGATGCCAAAGGGTTAGGACAAAACTGCTGTGAAAACCTAAGAGCTTTCTGTAACTTTTTGCAGGTGAAAAACTAAATCAAAATTACGTAGCATTACTTATAATCTGGTCTACAGAAATTTTAACACTGGTCTACAAAATTCACTTTTTTGCCTTTTTTTGGGACTTCCTGGAATTTGTCGCAGATGAAAAATTATATCAAATATATTATATCACTGGTCTACAAAATTCACTTTTTTCCTTTTTTGGTTTCCGACGTTTGTTTGTGCGCTGAACACAATTCTAAGGTCCAAAAGTTTCCATCACGTCTTATTTCGACAGCTGCTACGGTTCGATGACGTCACTTTTGATAGATGCCACTGGGTGAGGAGAAAGCTGCTGTGGAAAAAAATAGAGCTTTCTGTAATTTTTTGCAGACGACAAATTATACCAAATTTACATAACATTTTTTATAATCTGGTCTACAAAAAGTATAACACTGGTCTACTAAAATTATAACACTGGCCTACAAAATTCACTTTTTTGCTTTTTTTTGGGACTGGTTTCCCATGTATTTTGTGCGCTGAACACAATTCTGAGGCCCAAAAGTGTCGTTCACGTCTTATTTCGACCGCCGCTATGGTTCGACGATGTTTCTTTTGACAGCTGCCAAAGGATTAGGGCACTGCAGCGATGAAGATAATAAACCATTTGTGGAACTTTTCGTAGATGGAAAATGTAACTAAAATTATATAGCGTTACTCATATATCTCGTCATCATCATCATCACTATTTAGCGTTACAACCCGGGATGGGTTTTAGCCTTCTCTACGATATTCCTCCAGGGCTCTCTGTCTCTTGCTTGATATTTCCAGTTGGTTCTATGTCCTATTCACCTTCGTCTTTGCGCTTGGCAGTGAATTTGGCAGTGTCCTCGATACGCATAAATTGGACTAACTCTTCGTTGGTTCGTTTATATTTTAGCTTGCGCCATAAATCCTCCTGAGTATATTTCTCTCAAAGACTCTGAACGATGCTTCTTCTGCTGCTATCATGCGCCAAACTTCCGAGCCATATGCATCAATGGGTCTCACTATTGTTTCATGTATACTCAGCATGCAAGTCCTAGATAGTGTCTATATTATCTTATCTTGTATATCTGATATTCTTTTTCTTCTCGCCAGTCGTTTCTTCAGCTTTTCTCGTGCTAACCGGCGCGAGTTCGAAACACCAAGTCCATCTGCAACGGTCTTTCCAACACAGAAGAGGCCTTCCTCTTGCTCTGCTACCACCAGTGAGTGCCGCATCGAATACTTTCACACCCGTAGCGTTTGTTTCCATTCGTCGTAAAGCTCATACAGCTCATCGTTCCATCGCCTGCGATACTCACCATCAACAATGTGCAAAGGTCCAAAAATCTTCCGTGGAATCTTTCTCTCAAACACTTCAAGGTACGCCTCATCGGATGTTGTCATCGTCCAAGCTTCTGCACCATACGATAGGGCGGACATGATGCGAACCTTATAAAGTTTGTGAGACTGTGGTTTTTTAATGACCCTCCTGTCATACTTATATACTTCGTTATGTCCTCGTCCACCACCAGACCCATTCGCTTAAATCCTTTATTAAGCTTAGAAAAGGTATACCGGCGTGGTTTTTAAGACCGATGATGTCAATATCAACGGCATACGCCAAAAATTATACGCTCTTATAAGAGACTAAGTATTATCTGGTTTACCAAAATTAGTGAATGATCACATTGGAGGCACATTTTTCCAACAGGTTTTTTGATAGATCATGCGGGACTAGAGTTAACTAAATACATAATTTTTTTCAGCATTCATTGATATTTTATCATAGAAAGACTTATGCCTAACAATATTTACAAATTGTACAATTCTACCACGAAAATCGACGCTCAATTTTAACGCCAAGATCGCTCGATTCATTGCCTTAGAACTATTTTCTCTCACAACATCTATTGAAGCCTTCGCAGATAAAGAACCCATAACTGAACAAAATGTCAAATCGTCATGCTAAATTTCACCAAAGAAATCTAAGTCTGCAAACTCGTAGAAATTTGGACAATATAATTTGTCTTTAATAGACCTTTTGTATGCACCCACAACAATTTATCTCAAAATAATTATGCAAAAAATGTCCCATTAAAAATTTTATTTAATTTAATTTGAATTTAAAAAAGGAGCACCAACTTGGAAGACCCTCCCGCACCAGCAACAACAAAGCTTAAGAAACAGGTCATATCACACCGACGCTGTTGTTGTCGTCAGCATAAACGATGAGTGAAAAGGCATTAGCATCCGCTTTGTTGGTGAGTGAGTTGGCGCTTAGTTGGGTCGGTTTGGGTCGGTTTGGGTCACTAGTGGGTGAAAGAAATCGAATGGGGTGCAGGTACGAGAGATATGGACCCCCCAAGGAAATGGGCAAATACTTAAATGTACACTTTCTGATTCTAGATTGCTTTATTATTTAGAACATTAACCCATTTTGTAACAAAAAAAAAAACAAAACCAAATAACAGCAATAGTGTGTAGAACAGACCTGCAAGCCTGAAAATGTTTTCTACCAATGAAAAGAAGCAGTTGAGAAAATTGCTAAACAAATCTTCCACCCCATACACCTACTCGCATTTCCTACAGGGCATCATTTGTACTTTAACCTGCGTATGTTTTGTACATAAAAGTTCGCCTAAGTTTTAGACCGGAACAATTGCATAACAACAACTACGCATGGCACTGTCTACGCCATGCGCGGGAACAAAAGAATTAGCGAAATGTTTTAGCATTACAAGAAAATGTAGAGTTTTGCTTTAAAAACATGAGTTTGTGTTCTGGAAGAAAACACATTTTTATGTAATAAGTGGACTTATGTAAGCAGAGAAGTTTTGCTGCCTTCATTAGAGATGACACATTTTTTATTGGGGATATTCTTAAACATATCAAACTAGTTACATGCAATATTTCCAGCACAGTCTTAACTGCAGTTAACTTAAGTGAAATGTTGCATTTAAATGTTCACAAAATTGTGTTTGTATCGCTTTCAAAATAGAGCGAACTTAATTGCGCTAGCATAACAGAAAATGTTATGTTAACAGAGATAGTCGTTTTACTAATGTTACTATTTTTTAATACTTTCAGCTATAGCCAAAGTTGTAACTACGCACACTGAAAAGGAAAACCGATTATATTTTGTATGGTAGAAGTTTTTGTGTAGAAAACTACTTATAGAAAACCAAATATATGAAATTTACAGTAGCTTCTCTTTACTCAGAGGAAAGATTATCCTGGCACGATCCTCAAACTCCAGTATATGACAATTGTGTCGCAAGTGTGCTTAACTTTTGATTACAATAATAAATTATATTATGGGGAAAGCCATGGCACCCTTGGTGCGTAAAGCCTAAAAGGTTGCATTTTTTAAGGGCTACTTTAAATATTTTGGCATTTTAACTTTGATAGTCAATGTGTGAGTATTCTTTGGTGCAAAATTGTCAAACGGATGTATGTAAATACATAATTTCTTTATATCGAAATCCTTTAAAATAGTGAAATTTGTTACGACAAAAGAGTTAGAATAGAATTAGAGTTTTAAGAGAGTAAGGGAAATCTCAGGTTGAGTTATTAAGTATAAGTAATAATATGTGTAGCTTTCCTAATACTCGTATTTAAGAGAAATATTTGAAACAAAATATTCCAAGAAATTAATGGTTTACCTTTACAGTTCGTTTCATATTAATTTTTATTTCTTTTATTGCACCGATTTGTTAATAAACGATTATTACTTCACTGAACGAAAGGTTTAGTAATTAATGGGGTGCCTAATACTTTTGGCCAAGGCTGTATTTCAGTGGGATAATTTCACATTTCCCATTTACAATTTTACATTGTGTCAATATCTTGAATGTTCAAGATTCTGTTTGCTAAGTTGTATTACTGTCTTGAGTGTAAATTGTTCATTATATGAAGAATGTAAAGCACAGAGATATCCACATATATAAATTTATATTTCGCTGTACTTTAAATAGATATATTCGCCAGTTGTAAGCGTCTATTTAAAGGGTAGCTCATAAAGTACATTTTCATTTCAGACCCCTACTGAGCAGGGTTGGTAAGGGCCGATTTTCTTTATCTGGCCGAAATGAAAGATATTAATACCATGACTTAGATGCCGCCTAATTTATGTGATGTAGTCATGACAAGCCCTTATTAATATTATACATATACCAAGTTGCCAGGAAAGTCGTCCCAGATACAAAAGGTTATTAAAAAAGTTGTTTGAAAAGTCCGTGTAAGGTCAGAGAGATGGCAATACGGGCACATATCGAAGTTATATTTAGTTGGTGGCATCTCTTGGAAAAACACAGACCAAGTTTCAGCCAGATAGGTCCATTTCCTTGTGTTTGGCCTTCCTTTGAATAGAGGTAGTCGAGTGATTTTCCTTTTTCATCACGCAACGCATCAGCTCACGCCTCATTAGTTGTGGTCACAAAATTATTAGAAACAGGGTTCCAACTCGTTTCACATACCTCTTTTCTCCAGATTTGGCTACCTCGGTACCCCCGGACTACTATTTGTTCCCAATTTGAAGAAACGGCTGCCTATGATTCGGAAGGAATCAACAAATTAGAACAGCGTTGGAGGAAATGTAAAAGCCTAAAAGAAGCCTATGGGGAAAAATAAAAACGGTTCACCCCAAATAGTCAAAAAGTTTTTATTTTTGCACAGACTTCGATTTTAAAGATTGGATCAAACAAATATTTTTTTTGCTTGTACTCTCACTTTTTAAATAAATATTTGACTCCTTTCCTGTATTTAGCTAAATAGTGTGCCAATTAAAAAAAGTCATAAATAAAATTTAGTCAAGCCCTGAGTAGATTGATAAAGTTTAGAATCTACGATTTTTGACTAAGTATTTACAACTTGACATCACAAAAGAAATTTTTGAAGTGAAACTTCTTAGGCGTCGATGTACGAGCGTGAATGCAGAGAAAAATTTCAAGACCATGCAACGTTTTAGGCCTTTTCGTTCCGCGAAAGAGAAAAAAGATATAACGTAGAGGAAAAGGAGAGAGAGAGAGAGAGCTTCACCTTATATATATCTTAGATACACTTTAGGCTATTTTTCCTGAGTTTTTCCTTGTGGTTGCTAATTTCTAGTGAGAAATAACACTGCCTATCTTTCGGCTCTTGGTTGTTGGTGCAAACATTTAAGAAATATATTTTTGGTGTCTACTTTTTGGTGTTATATTTACTTGGTGCCTACTCTTTGGGGCGTTTTTTGGTCCCAATTTTTTTGGCGTTTTTTTTGGTGCGTACTTTTTGGCGCTTATTTCCGTTTCCTGGCTAGTGCTTGGGCATACTATAAAGTGCTATCCATTCCGGCATCGGAAGTTTGTGCCGTTGCTGCGGTCCTGGAATCGCTGCGTTTATGCGGGTGATAAACCCTCGGAGTAGTGCGCGTTGTTGCCACGGTTTGTGTTCGGCGTTTACCTACACCGGTCGACCCTCCTCCATTTTTTGTAAATTTTTTCTATTTGTATTCTCTGCAAATGTTGTGAATTGATTTAGATATATATTCTTTCTCTCCCTCTCTTTCTCTCTCATTCTCTCTCGGGTCACTCCCTCTTTCTTTGTCTGCCTTGAAACTTTCACTTCTGTTATGTGGCGTAATGCACTTTGTTTTTGTATAGAGACTGTTCTGAAAATCATTTTAAAAATTATTATGTCCTTTTACCTATCCAAATGTAAAGCAAATGGAGTCCTCGAAAAGCAAACCGTTTTTTAAACAGCTTTTTCGCGCCTCAATTGCGCTTGACATATCTTCAATATGACACACACTTCAATTTTTTCAAGCATACATACATATATATATACCTATATGAAGCGGTTTAAATGCACCGTTAGTACATCTACTAAATGTTAAAGAAAAAATACGAAGACATAATGCGCGGAAGAAGACATTGCAAATCTCTTTGGAGACTTACGACTGCGATGGCGATGGCGACGTTGACGTTGAAGTTGACAGCAGCGATGTTGGCGTCATTAAACTGGCACAAACGCGGCACAGTGGCAAAACACTTCCCTATGCATGGATTACAAAGAATAGTAGAATCGCAGCTATGAACTTCCACTGAAGCGAAGGTAGACAATAACGAGGAATTGTGCTTAGAATGGTAGCATTTAGTTTTTCCAACAATGGAGAGTCTGAAATTGTGCACCAGCTTCAAGCGGTATACGCATTTTTTTAAAACCTTTTTTTAAATAAATTTAGGCAAATTTCTTTTTTAATTTTTGGCTGAAGAGTGACTACTTCTAGGAAAAGATTTTTTTGGATAAAAAGCAAGCACGAATAAAAAAGGATGTTTTGGCTCTAGAAATAATGAGGAGAATAAAGTGCATTTGAAAGGGCTTATTTTGAAGTAAATATTCTAACTTTTTCTCTCAGCAGTAGTAACAAAAACCTGGTTGCGATATTTTTGGCAAATTCTTGTGAATTTTTCTCTTAATTGAGAAACTATTTTGCAAAATTTTATTACTTTTAAGTAAGACCTTGAAATAAAGAAAGAGAAAAATTAGCAAAAAATCGCAGAAAAATCCAACCGAGCTGAAATTTTTTTAGAGATATAACATTAGCTTGCAGAAATCACAGTTCGCCAACATCCAAATCCTTAATTTATTGAAAAAAAAAAAAAAATTATGACTAAAATATTTTCTTCATTAAAATTGCCATCCTTGCAGCTGTCCACACTGAGAAGTGGACTAGGTTTTGGTTTCAATTTGCAAATTAATTGAACCAGCGAATAGACAGATGTATTTACTTATCGCTCATTTACTTCAATAGCGCCATAATCTAGAAGAAAAATATTTTATTGCTACGGAAATAAGTTCATAGCGTTTTTATATTTTCCTTTATTTCACAACGATTTGTTTGCTGTTGGGAAAAGGGTAAATATTCAATCGATAGAACTCTTTCTGCTCCACAAAACTATGTTAACTGTATTTTTGAGAGCTCTTTAATTTTTTATTAGCTTTGAGGTTTAGAAATGGAATACCCAGAAGGAAAAAAGCAACATTTCCGTCATCTGCCCTTTTTTCCTTTTCAACGAGGTCAAAAAGTTGTCGAAGCGGCGCGGGATATTTGTGACGTGCATGGAGAAGGTGTCATCAGCACAAACATGGTTGGAAAAGTTCAAAAATGACGCCTTTGACGTCGATGGTACGTCACGCAGCATAAGGCCCTTGAATTCGATGACGAACGTTTCAAATCACTTCTGAAGGAGAAGAGTCACCAAACCACTCGTGAATTGGCTAATAAAATTAACTGCGATCATAAAACGGTTCTCAATCGCCTTCATTCCATGGGATTTGCCGACAAATTGGCGAAAAGAACAAATAAAGTTGCCTTCAAATTGCTTCTCAGCATTTTTTCCGAATCGTGACGACAGAGGAGAAATGAAACATCAATATGAAGCAAAGAAAGAAGTGGGTGGCTCTAGAAGATGCGCCAAAGCCGAGAGTCAAGCCGGATCTTCATCCAAAGAAGATCACGATATGTGTTTGGTGGGACTGGACGTGCATGTTGCACTGGGAAATGCTCGAAAAGAATGCCACGGTCAACAAGGAGCTCTACATTGTCCAGCTGCCCCACGCGAATAAGGTTATTCGACTGAAAAGACCTGATCGACATGGTCAAACCAAACTCCTTCACGACAACGCCACGCCCCATGTTGCACAAGTTGTCAAATGCGCACTCCAAGAACTCGTATGGGAGGTCTTTCAGCATCCGCCCTATCCGCTGCACAACGGCTGATTACCATCTCTTCTGCTCCCTGCCAAACCATATAAAGGGCGTCACCTTAGATAACAAAGATGTCCTTAAAAACTGGCTCAACAACTTCTTTGACACCATACCAGGGGATTTTTGATGAAGCGGTGGCAGCAAATTGGTCGATAGGTGGAAAGAGGTTCTAAACAGCAACGGCGAATATATAATTGATTAATGAATGGTTTAATATTTTAATTATTGTTGTTTGTTTAAATAAAAGACTTTGGTAAAAACGCTAAGAACTTATTCCCCCAACCTAATAGTTAAGTATGCAAAAACTACCAGGAGCTCTTCTTATATGCGCTGTAAAAAATTCATGACGATATCTAGTAAGAGTCTCCCTGATTAACTTAAAAACTTTGAAGTCGTTTTTTTCGATATTTTCCTTTTTTGAGTTATGAAACTATCCCAGTAAATGAGAGATTTATAGGAGTTTTTCTCAATTTATTATTTAACTATAAAACACTATTTCGTTCTCATTCAGTTTACAGAAAATCCACTTGAAAACTTTTCCAAAGTCTAACTTTCTATCAACTTTTAGCCGCGAAACAGACGTCACTGCAAAACTGGCATGTGATTTGAAAGGAAAGCAGACAATTATGTATTTCTGATACTTTCACTTTCTGTCTATTGACAGCATCATTTCTTCCCAACATTATGATGCAATAAACTCTAATAAATAAATAAAGAAAATTTTCCCACCTGATATTCACTAACAACTCACGGTGCCTATTAAGCTGGGTAAACTTCAGAGCAAATTCATGACTGCAGAGCAAGAACCTACTAATCCAAAGTAAATATACTTAGCGAAAGATAAAAAATAAGCAAATGAAATAAAATGCAATAAGTACGACAGTTAGGCCGTAAAGCTGTTAACAATGAATGAGCACTGAGCTTAAGTCTATATAAATATGTATGCGTAAACATATACATACATACATACACGTACATATATTTATTTTCCTTTTTAGTTCAAATACAGTAGTGAAAAGCCAAACTACACAGCAGTCATTATAGCAAATGAGCTGGTATTTGATGGAAAAATACTAACTAGTTACAAAGTGGTTAGATTTATACTAGTTGCAAATTGGTCCGTTGGAGCAATATCCATAAAAAAATATTCTGCAATTATATTTTTTTTATAGTTGTATTCTTATTTGGAGGCCACTGCAGCCAAAAGAGTAAGTGCGTGACTACAATTCGGTGGGAGGCGGGCTAGAAACCCCGACTATGACACACGAATTTGCTACAAAAAGTTTTTAATAATAGCACTCGCTCATCAATAGGCAATGGACAAACATCCGCGTGTTTTCTGGCATGAATAAAACTTTTCATAAGAACCCATCCCTGCCGTTCAGGGGTGGTATATACTACAACAGTAAACCTCCATATTTGCGGAAAAATATCAAGACGCGCAGCATAAATAGGAGAAGTAGCTCTGTAAAATCTCCAACAACAAGTTGTAAGCGCGGATTATTAATAATTTAGTTTCAGGTTAAAAAAAATTATGAAAAGATAATTTTTTAAAATAAAATTACACTGTGGAACAAATTCAGGTTAGCAAAAGTTAGGTCCATTCTGAGAGTGGCGGGGGAAAATAGAGGCGAAATTAGAAGACCCGTATCGCGGCGTTTGTTTATGTTAGTTCGAATTTTTTTTTAATCGGCCTTCGAAGTTTGCAGTCAAATGCCGATTTTCAGTATATTGTTTATATGGTTTTTTGGCTATAACTCGTCGACTAATTGATATTTTTTCAATCTGTAAAAGCCAAATTATTGCTAGAGACCTGTGCAATAATTACAATTTTTGAAAAAATTGATTTCGAAAATTTTTATGGTACTTATGAGGCAAAATGTTGGAAACATTTTTTTTTTTTCATGTTTTTTGAAAATATTTTCAACAAAACTAAGTCTTTTTTACATTTTGTGTGGTCTATAATATGCTTCTCAGTTTCTTAAATAAATGTAATTTGAAAAGAAAATTACGGGATTAAATACTTTGGCAGCTACTTTGACGAAAGTCACAAAATGTTCGAAAAATTAACGTTTTCCTTATTATTTCTTAATATCTGGCAAGCAACTCATTTTTTTCGCTTTTTTTCTTATCTAAAATATAGTTTTCAATCCATGACATAAATATCATGGAAAAAAATATAGTATCAGTCGAAAATTTGTGCGATATACACACATTCATTACATAAAACTAATGTAAAAAAACCCAAAATTCCTAGTAAACACATAGTAATTAAAAATTCCCGAAACCATTAAATAAATATCGATTTCGGTAGAAGTAGTTAAAAAGGGATGTTTCAAGAATTAGGAACATTCCAAAAACAATTAAAGAAAAGGAAATGCTAAGTATGGATTAAAAAAGGGATTTTCCGAGAAGAATGCATGTTCCAAAAATAATTAAGGAAAAGGAAATTCCCAGAATACAATTAAGAAAGGGAATTTCCAGGAACAATCAATAGCTATTAAAATAATATTTGTAAACATTTGTGTTGCATGCGAACTAATTTTAAAAATAAAGATTCAGTTAAGACTCGAAACTCAGCCGAAGCTGATGTCTTTTAATTTTCGCTCGGTCGTGATAAAATTTGCTATTCATTCTTTTGGAACCTATTTCATTTATTGAGTGATTTAAGTTAAGTGTATCAGTTTCATAAAATTAACAAAAAAAACATTCTATAATATATATTGTATTAAAAATGTCGGAACCAACATGTAAAATGAACCATTTTTGTAATATTTGTGGACGTTTCATAGTAAGCGATGAAAAATGCGGCAATGTGACTGATTCTTTTTTGGAAATCTATAGACAATATTTCTCGCAAGAGTTTATCAATGACGTAAACTATGCCCCTAAAAAAGTTTGCTTTAATTGCTATTCAATTCTTATGCAATGGAAAAGTGAAAAGAAGAAGGCTATGCCTTTTGGTGTACCAATGATTTGGTCAGATAATAGCCCACATCAAGAAGAAAATTGCTATGGATGTACCAACTACAATAAAACTTTGAATAGAAGGAAAACAAAGAATAAAACTTATGTAGCAGTGTCAAGTGTCCAATTACCATTACCGCACTCAGAATTCGTTCCAGTACCAACATACCGAAGTACTGATCTTCAAACAGGTATCAGTACTACAACCACCCCTGCCACACCCATGGATTTCTCCTCAGAATTCAACCCTGGTGAAGGTACATCAAATAAAACATCAAAGGACCCAATCCTAATAACACAAAACCAATTGGATGGAATTGTTGCAAATTTGTGTTTGACTCAGAAAAAATCAGAACGACTGGCGTCATTTTTGAAAGGAAATAATTTGCTGACGAAAGGTACAAAAGTAACAGCATATCGAAAACGCCAAAAAGAGTTACAAAAGTTCTTCAATGTCAATGATGCAAAAAATTTCGCTTATTGCAACGATATTGAAAAGTTAATGGAGGCGATAGGGTTAACCTATAAAAAAGATGATTGGCGTCTCTTTATCGATAGTTCACTAATCAGCTTAAAAGTTGTGCTTTTGCACAAGACAAATAGAATGCCTTCTGTTCCGATTGCGTATAGCACTGACACTAGTGAAACTTTCGATAAATTGAAAGACATTCTGGAAGTAGTCGAATATAACGAACACCAATGGCGCATTTGCTGCGACCTCAAAGTAGTTTCCTTGATTACAGGCTTAACAGCATCTGGCCGTCCAAAATATCCGTGTTTTTTGTGCGATTGGGATTCACGATACGGAGAAGGTATTAAAGGAAGAAACCAGTACAAACAACATAACTGGAGTAGTCGAATTGGGCGAAAATGGCCTAATGACAATAGGCTACACGAAAGTCTTGTTCCTGAAATGAAAATTTTGTTGCCGTTGCTCCACATTAAACTTGGCATTGCTAAAAAATTTTTGAAATGTATCGCAAAAAGACCAGCAGTATTCAACCGCTTGAAAGATATTTTCCCAAGACTAAGTAAGGCCAAAATTCAGGAAGGGGTTGTTAATGGTCCCGACATACGGAAACTAATGAGTCGTCAAGATTTTGAGCAAGTTCTGACAGACCGAGAATTAAATGGATGGCTCGCATTGAAAGCAGTCATCAAAGGACTTTTGGGTAAAGAACGTGAAGAAAACTACAGGCAATCTGTTGCAAACATGTTGGCAGCTTTCGCTGAAATTGGGGTTAATATGTCATACAAAATTCATCTCTTGCATCAGCATCTTGAAAAACTCGCTCAACAGTTGCCAACTGAATCTGATGAGCAAGGCGAACGTCATCACCAAACTGCGCTTCCATTTGAAATAAGGTAACTATAGAGTGTGCATATTTTGAATTCCTAGATTTTTCTAATATCTTGGTCAGAGTGCACAATTTAAACATGTTAACGATTGAAAACTATTTTCGTTTCAGGTACAGAGGAAAGAAATCTCCAGATGCGATACTCGCTGAAATTTGTTGGTGGTATAAAAACACCTTTGAAGAAGAGGAAGACGAGGAAACAGAGGAAGAAGGGGAAGACACAGATGAAAATCCAGAATATCTGTTGGACGAAATAATCGATCTCTCTGATGATGATGACGATGACCAAGACATTAGAGAGAGCAGTGATGTTGATCCACAGCCGCCTGCTAAACGGCAGCTGGCCAAATTATTAATTTAATTTATTTTATTTTTCTACTTAAAACTTTTCATTATTAACATTTCAAAATTATATTTTTTTCCATATTTTTATATTTTCTTTTTCTATGTTTCTTCAAAACCAACACTGAACAAAATTGGTAAATAAAAAATGAGAAATAAATTAATATTAAGCTCAAAAAACGCAAGTTTTGTATTATGACTGCATGCCTAAAGCGCAAATTGTCGACTAAGACAATTTTTTTTCAAATTGCATTTATTTAAGAAACTGAGAAGCATATTATAGACCACACAAAATGTAAAAAAGACTTAGTTTTGTTGAAAATATTTTCAAAAAACATGAAAAAAAAAAAATGTTTCCAACATTTTGCCTCATAAGTACCATAAAAATTTTCGAAATCAATTTTTTCAAAAATTGTAATTATTGCACAGGTCTCTAGCAATAATTTGGCTTTTACAGATTGAAAAAATATCAATTAGTCGACGAGTTATAGCCAAAAAACCATATAAACAATATACTGAAAATCGGCATTTGACTGCAAACTTCGAAGGCCGATTAAAAAAAAATTCGAACTAACATAAACAAACGCCGCGATACGGGTCTTCTAATTTCGCCTCTATTTTCACCCGTCACTCTCAGAATGGACCTAACTTTTGCTAACCTGAATTTGTTCCACAGTGTTATTGTACATTGATACGAAAAAAATGTAAAGATAAGAAAACGTGTTCTGTAGTGTTAAGATTCATAAAAAAAATTACGAATTATTCAATCATATTTAACAGATATTCTAGTTTTTGAGCTGGTATTTTATAATAGAGGTCATACTAGTTCCAAAGTGACTAAAACCGAACTAGTTACAAAGTGACTAGTACTGAACTAGTTCTAAATGAACCAGTTTGCAAAATGAATATTACTGTATTTGTAAAGGTATTTTAAAAGTAACATCTGGATGTAAGTAGTGAATAAGTAACATTTTTTATGGTATCTCTGATTTTTGGTACTTAGATATGTAGATATAAATGATTAGGTTTTCTTAACAGATCACGCGTGTCTACTGTCAAACTAGACAGATATAAAGGGCGATCAGGTTTTTTTAACAGATCACGCGTGACTACTGTCAAACTAAATACATAAATTTTTGTCTGTATTTATTGACATTTCATCTTGGACAGACTTACGCTTCAGCGACATTTACAAATCGTACACTTCTATTACGAGAATCGACGGTTTGTGAAAAGTATTTCATCGCGCGCTAAGGACAACTTATGGTATTTAGCAATGAGGCCCATTTTTGGCCTACTTACTAGGTCAATAGGTAAAATTGCCGTCTTTGGGCTGAAGAGTCTATGAACTGGATGAATCGTTGCCCCATATTTCTTCAAAGATGAGGCTCGCGACAATGTAACAGTGAATAGCGAACGCTATCGCGCCATGATAAACGTCTTTTCGATGCCGGATGTAAGAAATTGGAGCTCGTGACCTCCACAACATTTGGTTCGTTGGTTCGAACAAGACGGCGCTACTTGCCATGCAGATAGCTTTACTGCGTCGTCGTTTCGGTGAGCAATTTATCTCTCGCCTCGGACCAGTGGATTGACCACCAAGATCGTGCGATATCACAGCTTTGGAATTTTATTTGTGGGGGTATGTAAAGTTTAGTTGCTTCGTGGATAAACCAACTTCGATTGAAGTAGATTAGATAAGATTAGGAGGTCATTGTACTACACCCAGATAAATTTCAGTAGAAAGAATAGAGAGATAGGAAAGATAAAATGTGGGTGGTAAGACGCAAAAATTAGTTTGAGGTCACTCTTCCACAAATCTCTTGGATTCATTGATGGATCTTACGAGATCCGGAAGAGGAAGAGTATGAATTTTATCCATACTCAGTGTATTGCAACCCAATATCGTAAGTCTGGTTTTGGAAAACGCCGGACAGCTACAGAGAAAATGCTCTACAGTGTTCGTCATCCCCAAGACAGGATAGGCATATTGGGCTGTCGACGACCTCCATGGCAGCCATATGCTGACCACAAGCGCTGTGCCCTGTGATTACACCTACCAGTACTCTTAGGCCTTTCTGCTGAGTTTTAGGAGAAAGGACACTATTTTCCTGTTTGGTGCCTACACAAAGCATTTGGCTATTCTGCACGAGTTCAACCCAGTCCAAAGTCCTCTATAGGTAGACCTCATGAAGTCGTCATCCCATAGTTGAATCGATGCAAAATTGAAACCTAGAAAAAGTTCAGAGACTAGTGGCAGACTTGCAGAGCCTGCATTAGTCAGTTTATTAGCTAGCTCGTTCCCTGTTATACCACCATGTCCAGACACCCAAAAAAAACTAACTTTATTGTTTTTGCAACACGATTGAGGTAATGGAAGCCAACATTATTAAAGTTATTCCCGAGATACTGATCGAAGTCCTTCAGCGAGATAGGAATAGGACAATTAGCGTTTGCGAATGGCCGAATTACGGCGCTGTTGCAGCCAACGTTTGTATGGGATTATCTTTAAAAAATAAATGTCACGAAGGGTTCTACAAAAAAAAGGCTGCACAATCAATTTCAATTTTCGTTGTTTTATTTCAACTTAAAATCCAATATCTTTTAATTGATAATTTTTTATATATGAAATCGGACATCTTCACTTTTTATATCCAAATTCCGAGATTCTTATTATATATGAAAAAGTCTCCATTTAAATGATAAATCTTTGCATCTGGTAACACAGCATAAGGAGCACAGAGCTAAAAATAGCACAATTCTGACAATGGAAAAATATAACAGAGAAGGTGCACCTGCTGCAAAACAAACTGGTGGCAAGGTGATTCTAAACTAGAACCTTTGAATTCAGGGTATACACAACACCAACAAACACATATATATATATACATATATATCGAGCAATTACCACTACAACTAAATTTTTTATCGTCAGTCAAGCAATAAGCTTTTCTCCGTTGATGGCATTAATGCTCATCAAAAGAAGAATTTTATGCTATTCCAAACACATTAAATTTTGCAGGAATTGCAGCTTTTATTTGTCAATATTTTTTTGATGGCAGACAGATTATGGCAAAATTAAATAAAGTTTGAATCTAAAGTTCATATATCTTCTTTATTAGAATTTAATGCATACAAAAACCTACATACATATATACATACACATAATTATGTATATGAACACATAAAGCAACTTCACTATAATCCGAATTCTTTAAACAATCAACCACTGTAACATATTTGTGTTTGTCAGATATTTTTGCAAACAGCAAAAACAAAATAAAATCTCCTTAAGTGTGGCAGGTCAGACTTTGAAGTTTTTAATAGAATTTATAAACGCCTAAAATTCACGCATAAACGATTACAAATACGAGAACAGGACACAAATGGAAAATATATTGAAAATCTGGATGAAACTGCCGGAAAATAACCGATGAATATGACAGCGCTTGGGGGCGAGGCCTCTCTGCTTATAAGAAATTTTATGTAAAATTATTTTATGTAAAAAGCTCGAGCTCTTCAATACGAGAAGTTAGAATGCCTCTCGTCGTGCTATAGTTATATATATACTTTGACCGCCAAGATACGGCATGCGGCTACCAAAGCTGCAAAGTTCACAGGAATGCTGAGTAGATTAATGGCAAACATCGGTGGGCAAATAGCAAAGAGCAAAAGAAGGCTGATCATAGCTGTCACAAACACAATTCTTCTGTACGGCAGCGAAGTATGGGGAACTGTGCGAAACTGCAAGGCCAGGCGCAAAGTATTAGAGGCTGACGAACAGCGGCACTCTCGTGTCATCTAACAAGAACTCCAAGCGACGTGTAATAAAATAAAGTCTAAGAAAGATGGCATACCAAATAGAGCCCTGAAATGAGCAATTTCCAAACGTCCAGATATATTTCAATCAGTATGCCAAACCTGCCTCAACGAAGGCACTTCCTCAAAGAGATGGAAGAAACACTTGTGCTCTTACCCAAAGGCATCAAAAAGCCCTCGGGTTCATCAGGCTTTTGTCTACTAGACACCGACCAATATGTCTACTAGACACAATGCAGAAAATTCTGGAGAGAATTATTTGCGACAGGTTGTCGTATTTCGCTGAAGACAAAGGTATTCTATTCACATACCAGTTTGGCTATAGGAAATCCCGCTCAACAGTGGATGCTATCAAATGCGTGGTAGATTTAGCCACAGAAGCCATTGAAGGCAAGAGATGGCGCGATGGGCAAAAAAAAAATACTGCGCTGTGGTAACTCTGGACGTTAGAAATGCTTTTAACACAGCTAGCTGGCAGCGTATAGGTACTAGAAACCTACTCGCCTAGTTATATAATCAAAATAACTATTTCAGGGACCGTAAACTGAGGTTTAGAAGCGACAAAGGTGTTGAGGAGTATATCGTATCAGCAAGGGTTCCTCAAGGATCAGTTCTAGCCCTACTGCTATGGAACCTAATGTATGACGGGATTCTAAGACTGGATATGCCCCCTAGAACTAAAGTCATTAAATTCGCGGATGACATCGCGGTGGTAATGGTAGCAAATCATATCCACGAAATTGAAAGGATCGCCAACGAATCAGTAAGCGGGATCAAGACTTGGCTAAGGTCTATGAAGGTGAAATTAGCTGAGTATAAGACCGATGTAGTTCTAATAAGCAGCAGGAAGATATTAGAAACTATAAATGTAAAAGTTGGGTCTGTAACCACTAGTTCAAAACCCGCTATTAAATACTTAGGAATGATGATCCACAGCCGTTTAAACTTCAAAAAGCACATGGAATACGCTGTGAGGAAGGCATCGAGTGTGCAGTCCTGCCTATCGCGAATCATGCCAACCAATTGGCGGACTTACCCACAGCAAAATATTGCTATATAGCAGGGTAGTCAGCTCGGTTCTTTTGTATGGCGCACCGATCTGGGCTGATGCACTGAACTTAAATAGCTTCACAAAAAAACTGACAGACGTCTATCGGCTAAGCGCTCTGCGAACTATCTGCGGCTTCCGTACAATTTCGGACGATGCTTCGCTCATTAAAGCAGGGCTACTCCCCGTAGACATTTTGGCGAAAGAAATGCAGAGATTTTTTTTTTAGGCTATCTGATTACGACGGTAGAGCAAGTCGTAAAACTATTGCAGGAGAAAAAAAAGCGTCGTTCGATCGCCCACTGGCAAGACCGCTGGAACAGATCACCGAAAGGTAGATGGACGCATGGGCTAATACCCATTCTTACGACGTGGCTAGAAAGGAAACATGGGAGACAAACTTCCTCCTAACCCAACTCCTTTCAGGGCACGAAGTATATCGAAAATACCTCCATAGATTGGGCCATGACAGTTCCCTAAACTGCCCAATCTGCACGGATAGGGAAGAAAACGCTGATCACGTCTTGTTCCTATGCCCACGCTATGCTCCCGAAACTTGTGGTATATTAAACGGAGAAAATCTTATTGAGTTTATGCTAAAATCGAGTGATAACTGGAAGCGAATCTACGCGCATGCATAATACATCCACAATGATCTAAGACGCGCGGAACAGATGAGGTTCGTAGATGAAATAAGTAGCAGACTATGAGCTAACCAGCCCCGTAAGGTAATTCCTTCTTGGATAGGTCCGCGAGGAGAGTGGTAGATAGTGGAGAGGTGTTTAGTACGTAGGTGTAGCTGTGAGGCTACAAGTCGTGCATACTGATGTCCCGGAAAAAAAAACTGAACCGAGTAGCAGATGGACGGCGAAACTTATTCCGTCAATAGGCAAATGGGTTCAAAGAAACCTCCGAGAAGTGAAATACTTACTCACTCAGTTCCTCTCACGCCACGTATACTTTAAATAATAATAAAATAATTTAAATTAGAAAGTGGTTTTAGAATTTTGCAGCATAGCGTCATTGAAAACTCCAAGTTTTCCGCAAAGTAGTGGCAACTCTGGTGGTGAAAAAATTTCGACAACAGAAATTATATTTATTATAAATTGCAAAGCAAACTCGAAACGGCAATGTTGCATGCCACATTCACGAACAATGTGAACAATGGTAACAATGTTGACAAAAATGATTGTGATCACAATAATAGTCAGTGGCAATAATGGTGGAAGTGTTGCAGCTGATGGCGGTGCTTATGAGCAATTTTAAAGCTGCTGTTAACAGAAAAAGCAGCAATGCAAACAACAACAGAAGCTATGTAATTTAGTTATGGCACAACAACAGCCGACCGAGGACCAAGGAGATGAAAACGAAGAAGAATAAGTGCAAGAAGAAGAAGAAAATGGCAAAGCGTGTTTACAAGAAATGCCTGATGCACCAGCAGCAAAGACTGCAACACTTGAACAGCTGCAGCCAGGCAGCAAACAGACAAATGCAGAAAAAAATGCCAATAACAAAAACGCACACTCACGCACAGGCATACACACATACTTGTACATATTTATATGTGTGTGTGCAAATAGAAGTTATGTTTGCAAGAAAAACACTGCTAGCTGTGCACTGGTGCAAGTGCAACTGTATGAATGACAACAAAAACTTGCAATTTTTTTTGGCGATTGCCCTCGGGTGCTTGGCTATGTGTGGCGAGTACTAGTGCGGCAGTGTTGCCATTGCCGCAAGTGGCAAAGCAAGAATATGGTAGTAGTTGCAAGTTTGTATGCTGCCACAAGTATTTGCTTAGTTGCAACTGAAGGCATACACACACTCGTTGTTATTGTACATATGTTTTGTTTTTGCTTTATTGTTATCCAGCTGGCAGCATATGTTGCACGAAATGTTTTGTCATGTTGCATGGCCATTGCCTTACAGCAACAACCATCCGAAAAACGCGCACACAAAACATGCACAAATACAAGCACACCTACACACACACACACACACACTCAAAAGCAATGTAAAAAGTAGTGAGTGACAACACAAAATTTAATGAAACAATTTACAACAACAAGAAGCAAAAACGATAAAAATAAACTTATTTCTATAGAAATACATAAATGTTATGGAATTGAATAGTAAGAAATAATAATAGCAACAATAATAATAAAAGCCATAAATAAAGGCGCGCACGTACATGCGCACTTGTGCGTTAGTGTGTGTGTGCATGTATGTGTACAAGCGAATGCACATTCTTGTGTGTGCATGTGTTGGTGGGCGGCATGTTTTTTGCGCAAAACCATACTATTATGCGTCACACGTCGCAAAGCAATTGAAGTTGATGCTGCAACAGTTCGTGCAGCAAACAAGCATTGAGAAGTACTGCAGCCACCTGCACACAGGCGCAGCCAAACACACGCATGCACATAGACGATAGTCACATACGGCTAGAACGAGCGGCATGCGTACATATGAAGTAAGGATGGGAATCTCGAAAGTCCCGAAATAGCGAAATAACGAAATCACGAAGCAAAAAAATCCCGAAATCCCGAAACAAGCTAATAAAAATCACGAAATATTTTATTAATTTTTTCAAAATTAAAGTCATATTAAGTCAGAATGAGGGACAGACATATGAACTATGGATTATAGTCCAGAGATCCTGAAAATCCCGAAGAATGTTAATACAAATACCGAAATAATTTATCAATTTTTTTCAAAATTTAAGCCAGATTAACTCAGAACGAGCGACATACATATGAACTAAGGATGGTAGTCCCGAAAACCCCAATATCCCGACAAATGTTAGTACCAATACCAAAATATTTTATTAATTTTTCAAAATTAAAGTCACATTAAGTCAGAATGAGTGACCGACATAATAACTAAAGATGATAGTCCCGAAAATCCCGAAGAATGTTAATACCAATACCGAAATAATTTGTCTATTTTTTCAAAAGAAAAGTCAGATTAAGTCGAAATGCGCTACATACATATGAACTAAGGGTGATAGTCCCAAAATCCCGAAAAGTCTTAATACCGATACTGAAATAATTTATAATTTTTTTAAAATTAAAGTCATATTAATAAAAATCACCAAATTTTCCCTTTTGTTGGCCAAAACACAGCATTGCACTTTGAGCATGTGGCAATTTTGCTTGCAAGCTGGTGTTTTCGCCGACCTTTCTTATGCGGAATAAATCTAAATAGATTTCTCGGATTTTCCTTATTTGAAGCTTGAATAATGAACTTGGCATTGACTTTGTCCACTCGCTATAGAAATTAAAAATTGTCTATACCTAATCGATATTTTCTTATAAATTTATAAATATTTGAGCTATGGAGCGTAGTCCATTAACCCGCCGTTGGGCACCCCGGGTCTGACCAGACCTTTATCGACTTTCGATGAGAATTTAACATATTTCTATTATAGCTAACGACTTGAGCTTCCAAATTTTTTTTCCTTGTTCACTCCTCTCGGGAGCAGAGGATCTCTACAAGACTCAGTCTTGCGTTGGTTTCGTTAATCTGTTTTTGATTTCTGACAGGGTAAGTGATTAGCCTGCCGCTACCAGTCCTAAGTAGAGGGAATGCCCACCTATCGTTGCTTACGAACAACGCCTTCTTACTGGTTGGAGCGCCATCTGTGTTTCACATTTTTCTGGCAGAAGGATTGCACAGCTTCCAAATAGATTTCTAAAATGTGGCCAATGCCATGACATCCAACATGTTGGAAAAGAAAGCAAAGGACCGTTTTCATGCGAAATGTGTGACCACTTGATGCATGAAACCGGCGCCAACTTTATGTTTTTTTTACTGCGTCTTTACAATCTTTGGTATAATGAACGGTGGAAAGTACACTAAAAACTCTGTTATTTTATGTTACTGTTTTTCTGTTATAGCTGCTGATCTGCTGCAAAGATTTTCATGGAAACCTAACAATGACGAAAGCACTGGGCGAAAATTGTTCCTTTTCATTTCTGCGGGAATGCAGCGTATGTTGGATCGCATGGTGCCAACTAATGCAACGTTTTATATTTGCAAGGAAGTTGATGGACTCAGAAAAAGTGATGTGAGACGAAACTTTTTGGCGCCTTTATCGATCACTTTGGTCCTTGCAAACATCGAAGATCGTAAGAATAATCCAGCCGTTATTCCTAAATTCACTACTCGCTTGGCTATCTAGTCATTTTTCAACAAATCAATTACTATCCATGGGAGTATTGCGGCCAACAAACCAACCGGTGCCGATACACTCACAGCGAAGAGAGATTGGCGTCTATGTCTGCAAGGAGGCGGAAAGCTCCGTCGAAAAACTCGTTTCTTTTGTGTTGAATGCAAGAGTCCAGTAGGACAACAGCGCTCAAAAATCTCGTTTGCATATCTTGCTAACCTTACACCGAAGCCCTAAATAAATCTCGGTTCATATTTTTCCATAAATTTCGTTGTAATCAATTTTTTATTCTTCAACCTTCTGCGAAATGAGTCAAAATGAAGAACAAAATAGAAACATCCTGTTTTTTTTCTTACAACCCAAAATATTTCCAGCGATTATTTTTGCTTTCGGACGTACCTCAATGCATACCAAAGCCAATGAAACACGAAAGAAATCAAAAATATATATCTGTGATACTTAAAAATTACTTATAAATGTGTCGCATTTACGACATATTCCCATACAATTGCATTTGAATACAAAGGCCAGACCCTGGTGCCCAAGCGAAGGTTTTAAAAACACCTTTAAATGGAGGATTAACTCCAGTTCACGTTCAATATTTTCAAAAAGAAAATTTTAAGGCATTAAAGTTTTAATAAAAAACATACAATGCGTACCAAAAAATACGCAAAAATAAAAATTCTACTTGATTTTAATCCTTTGCCAACTAGTTTTTCAACTTATAACATAAGTAAATTGGTCTTTAGAAGAAAGAAGAAGCTCAGCTTTTAATGATTTGAACTGGTGCGCTGTTTAATGTGGGCTTGTAACTTCAAACTATAGAACCAGCTATCGCCTCTCGGTATGCAATGCAAACTAACGAGCGCATTTCCGCCTCATAAAGGCTCCCGCTGACAACTAACTGCCATCCACATTCAATATAGGACCAGTGAAGAATGTCATCAAGATGCACACAATCAGTTCCAAGAGCAGCTTGGCCAAACACCTAATGAAGGATGTACGGCCCAAATAAATAAATAATATTCAAAACCTATTTATCTTTAACACCATTTTGAGGCAAGTACAAGAGTGGCAGGCAACCGTCCAACTAACTTTTGTATTAGGTGCGCATCTAAGTTGCCGACGTTTGTCAATAGATGCCGCCAGCCGTGTGTGCTAGTCGATTCTAACATAACCTAAACGTCATAAACCAAGCTTAGACATATGGTAAACAAATAGCTTCTACACATTAGTGATTTTGTTTTGGTATCATATACTTTTGGTTTTGTGAAAATGGCTGATTTTGTGCCGAATAATCGTCATTTACGGGAAGTGTTGATTTTCCTCTTTCATTCGAAAAAATACGGCGGCTGAAGCGCATCGAGAACTACGCAATACGCGAAGAGGCATGAAAGAGTGATTTCACAGCATGACAATGCTCGACCTCACTTTGCCTGGAAACACTGAAATGGGAAATCCTACCCCACCCGCCATATTCGCCAGATTTCCAGATATTGCGCCGTACGATTATCACCTGTTCCGATCGATGGCACATGGTCTAGCTGACCAGCAGTTCCATTTATATGAAGACATAAAAAAATGCTTGATCCGTGGATAGCCTCAAAAGATGAATAGTTTTACCGCGACGGTATACGAGATCTACCAGAAAGATGGCAAAAAGTAGTAACCAGCGATGGGCAATACTTTCAACGATTGACTTGTAACCATTTTTTTCAGAATAAAGTTATAGATTACAGCACGGCTTTTGATTGCGTGCACAGAAAAGAAAATATATCTATAGGAACTTCCATGAACACCTCGAAGATCTTGCCTACACTGATGATATATGTCGTCTCTCCGCCAAACACACCGACAGGCAGAACCAAATTGACGATCTGTCCTCAACCTCATTGAATGCAGGACTAAATCCCAAAAAAACGAAAGCCATGAAAATTCGGTCCACGAGCAGCCGTCCGTTCCTCTTAAATGACAATCAAATTGAGAACGTTAAGACTTTTGGTTATTTGGGTAGTTCATTGCTGCTGAGGACAGTGCGAAATTAGACGTCGTTGAGCATCCTCAGCGAATATACAATCAGTACTCTTGTATGGATCGGAACCCTGGCACACAAACATGGATTGAAAACAAAATTCACACCTGTGTGAACTGGTGTTCGCGCAGCATACGGAAGATCTGATAGCCCAACACCATAAGTAAGGACGATCTATACGAGAGGTCCAAAATTCAAAACATGGTTAAACTGCGAAAGTGGAGGTGGATTGAGCATACGCTTCTCAAGGATGCAAATGTTGTCAAGCACTGGATGGGAATCTACAAAAGAACATCTTGTAGGTTGGCCGTCCAAAAATGAAGGAAGTTGTAACGTCAGGAAAAGCTTGGTATGAAATCAAGCATCTTGCAGAACCAAATGGTGGCATTTTACTGAGGTCCTATACTGCAGTGGGAGAAATAGGTACCGATGATGATGATGATGATGATGTGTTTGGAATATCAAAACATATATTTTTTTAAATCTAGCTTTTATAAAAAGCAAAATGTATACATATAAGTAATTCCAATTAAATTTCTGTAGAAAAACTATATTCCGAGATATATCGTATAATCCCGCTATTGCAATAAAATTATCCCGAAAATCGGGATCAACTATTACCGCTAACATTATAGAAAATATGGATGCACATACGTATTCACCTGCAGCGATCTCAGCCTGTGCGCTGATGTGTGTGAGTATACGTTCGCACACGGTCCTGTTCAAATCGGCCAGTATTGCTCGACCAACTTTGCTCTATCAATTCACATTTGTCTGTTGCACGTTTCGCAAACATATTTGTAGTTACATAATTTCGTGACACATACTTAAAGTGCGCACAACGCACGTCACCCACTACACTCTAAAATGGCGAGGTGAATTGAATTTTTATCAAAAACTCCCACAGCACTGCAAACCGACTTGTCATAGTAGCAACTTGCAGCGGTAGAAAAGCCCAAAATGTCCGATTATGTGTGTGTATGTATACAGTGTTTAAGAAAAGTACATAACTCTACTTGACGATTTCTCAAAGAAAATCATCTACGAATGCTTTTTAGACAATTGATTTAGGGGTTAGGGGTAGTCAGAGGCCCGAAAAAATGATGATTTTCAATAACTTTTTTTTGCTAGGCAGTTGTTTTATTTACAAAAATAAAAACATAGCATTAATACATCGACTTGATTTTGGCAAAATTTCATAAAAAATAATAATTGTAAAAGTTATCGCTGTTTGTGTGGAGCCCGTTTCTCCAGAAGTCCCTTGCGCTGATCATCACAAGTCATTGGAGATTAATCTAAAATCCATCGGACAAGTGAAATTAGTTTTATTAATGGATAATCTTGTGCCTGATCGAAGATTTTTTTTTTTAAATTAACAATATGGCAGCCTCAGGAAATATTTTTCAGATTTTTGAGAAAAAAAAACGAAAATTAATTGTTTGAAAAAAAAATCGAAATTTTTGAAAAAAAATTCTTCGATCAGGCACGAGTTTTTTGATATCTACCAAGCAGTTTTTAAGTTACAGTGATCACCAATTCAAAAAACATAGTTTTGAGAAAAGTTTACAGTTTTGCTATCGATTACCGGGGCACCCGGTCGCCCGTTGTTAATTGTTGAATAACTCGATAAGTATAATAATTGTCGGATTCACTTCAAATTTTCACACAATGTTTTTAAGATATTATTCCACTTACTACCCCTAACCCGTTAGTCAAATAAGCTTCAATTGACAAACAGCAGCTACTGTGAAAATGTGAATAACCTTCGTAGACATTTTATAAATATATTTTCCCGTATTTTCTTTAAAGTTTGTTGAAAAAACTGGCTTTCAAACGTCACAAGGCACGGACTTCAATTTTGGATTTTTTTTTTTTTTTTAATATTTTGATATAAATGTTCCCAAAATATCAAGCCATAACCAACGAATTGCCTTTGGAAAACAACAAATGACAACTGTTAGCATATCACCAGGTCTACATAAATATTTTCCACATTTGCCATTAGAGTACCAATAATCATCAGCATCAACGCTACTCTCAATCTCGCTGGACACCATTTCACGTATTGAGCATTCAAAAACAACAGCAATGCACCCCATTTGGTTATCGACGTCAACCACACACAGAAGCTCTAATATATTTAGTGCGTACGGGCACTGGACGACATAGCAACTGCTTGTGCATTCTGCGAAAGTCGTAGTCGCAGAGGGAGTAACAATGCAGAAGTGAAAAGCAAAAAAGAAGTTTTGAATGATTTGTCATATAAAACAAGATTAACTTATATTATCTTAAATAATGGAAGTATTACGTTTGAATAACTTGGTTGATATTTATTTATTTCTGAACTATCGAAATATTCATGTTTCAGCGTACCAGATGGATTGTATACTTTAAAAAGTGCGAGTCAAAATAAAGTTATTTTTATAGAGACAGAAAACATAGTACGAATAAAATTTTCCGTTTTTTTGAAAATGAAATATGTCATTACTCACATTTTTTTATATTACTAGGAGATCAAACAATTTCTTTGTCGAGTTATATATTATACTCGCTGTAAGTGGGCCGCCTTAGCCGAATGGGTTCATGTGTGACTAACATTCGGAAGTGCCCAGGCTCGAACCTCCAAAATTAAACACCAAAATTAAAAAAAGTTGTTTCTAATAGCGGTCGCCCCCAGGCAGACAATGGCAAACCTCCGAGTGTATTTCTGCCGCACATCACAAATAGGAGGAGGAGCTCGGCCAAACACCCAAAAAAGGTGTACGTGCCAATAATATATATGTATATAAATGGAGAGCTACTTGCTAGCTGCGCTTAGATAAATTGGATTTAGGTCAGTGAAGGCTGAACTAACACTTTGCTCTCTCTTCTTATAGATCTTGCTTTACTCAAATGTTGCTGACGAATTTTTATACTTGTGTATGGTAATTCCTTCGATGTGCGAAAGTTCATCTTAAAATTTTTCCGTATATAGGTAGGCTATTTCTACCAAATAACTTCTAATGCAATTCCTGCTCTTTCTCTCCCTGTGTGCCCATAGTTGTTGTAACAAACCATCACCCTCACTTTCAGAATGATACATAAAGGTTTTATAAGTGCCCCCATAAACAGCAGCATTTTAATCATTTGACTTGTCTATTAGCCAATAGGATGTACATATACTTGGTGTTTTGCTATCGACTACAAAGACTGTGGGGTAACATTTTGTGTTTAATTTCGTGACGATAGAGTCCCAAAAGTTGGCGTTCAACTCGAATGACCTAGGAATGGCAAGAATGTATTTTTATCTTGCCTCTTTATTAAGGTGTGTCTAAAAAGTCTGTTGCTTTTGAAAATCAAGGTGGTGCAAAATTAATCATCAAATTTTGTTTTCGATTAACTTTTTTGCTAAGTATTGTTTCTGCAAGTATTTTGAGTTGACTGTTTGTATACTGCTGCTGACTGGTATACAAGTGTCACATATCACAAAATACAAATCTTTCGATAGGGTGCGTAATTTTGCGCCACTTCGTAGTACGCTATATAATAGAACTCAAGTTTTCAAATTCTCATAAATTTAATTTTTAAAGGACTTTAAAGGTTGCAATTAATAAATTAAAAAAAAAAATTGTTTTTTCTTAACTTTCGTTCTTCGTACAATTTTATAAAAACTTTAAAAAACAGTTGAAATTTCATCCTATAAAATAAAGTATACGCCATGGAGTTTAAAGCAGGATATATTCTCTTTCGTCTGATATCCTTACTAATATTATAGTGGGTATAAATATTTAAAGCATTTTGACGTGATAACGTCTTATAATTCGATTTAACAGGCTGCACGCACGAAAAAATGTGTCGTTACCTTGCTCATTACTGTTCATATGTAGTTACCTTGCTCATTACTGTTCATATGTAGTTACCTTGCTCATATTAGTGTTACCTTGCTCATTACTGTTCATATGTAGTTACCTTGCTCATTGCATTGAATGAGCTGCAAGCGAAAGAGCGGAAGGAACGACAAAGCAAACAAAGCAAACGAACGGCAACGTTCGACATCTTGCTCTCCCCTACTTAAGTGAGCGTATATATGTATGTATGTATATGCGCATATGTACATATATAAATTCACGTATTTGTATTGGCATATGCCTTCTTATTGATTATTATTATTTTGATTTACTTGAAGAATTTCAAATAAAACCAAGTTTGTTAATAATACCTGTTGTTTTAATGTTATTATTATTATTTTTTTATTATATCTGAAGGAAAAAATGTATGGTAATATTTACCATATCTATACTAATATAATATTATAAAGAGGAAAACTTTGTTTGTTTGGTTGTAATGAATAGGCTCAAAAACTACTGGACCGATTTTAAAAATTCTTTCACCATTCGAAAGCTACATCACGAGTAACATGGATTATATTTTATTTTGGAAATAGGGCTCGAGATATAGGCCAAAACGTGGACCCGGGTAACCTTCGGATGTGTATGTACAATATGGGTATCAAATGAAAGCTGTTGATAAGTGCTTTAATACGGGGTAATTTTCATACCTATTGATGACTAGGGTCTGGAAATATATGCCAAAACGTGGACCCGCCGTGTCTTTGCACCGAATTAAACCAAACTTACACACATTGTTAAGTAGGTATTGAAGATGATTTCCGTATAGTTTGAATACCTATTGGTAGATAGGGTCTCGAGATATAGGTCAAAACGTTGACCCGGGTAACCTTCGGATGTGTATGTACAATATGGGTATCAAATGGAAGCTGTTGGTGAATGCTTTAGTTCAGAGTATTTCCATCCGCTCCGTGACTAGGGTCTCGAGATAGAGACCAAAACGTGGACCCTAGAATGTGTTTGTACAATATGGATATCAAATGAAAGCTGTTGATAAGTGCTTTAATAGGGGGTAATTTTCATACCTATTGATGACTAGGGTCTGGAAATATATGCCAAAACGTGGACCCGCCGTGTCTTTGCACCGAATTAAACCAAACTTACACACATTGTTAAGTAGGTATTGAAGATGGTTTCCGTATTGTTTGGGTACATATTGGTAGATATGGTCTCGAGATATAGGTCAAAACGTGGACCCGGGTAACCTTCGGATGTGTATGTACAATATGGGTATCAAATGGAAGCTGTTGGTGAAAGCTTTAGTTCAGAGTATTTCCATCCGTTCCGTGACTAGGGTCTCGAGATAGAGACCAAAACGTGGACCCTAGAATGTGTTTGTACAATATGGACATCAAATGAAAGCTGTTGATAAGTGTTTTAATACGGGGTAATTTTCATACCTATTGATGACTAGGGTCTCGAAATATATGCCAAAACGTGGACCCGCCGTGTCTTTGCACCGAATTAAACCAAACTTACACACATTGTTAAGTAGGTGTTGAAGATGATTTCCGTATAGTTTGAATACCTATTGGTAGATAGGGTCTCGAGATATAGGTCAAAACGTTGACCCGGGTAACCTTCGGATGTGTATGTACAATATGGGTATCAAATGGAAGCTGTTGGTGAATGCTTTAGTTCAGAGTATTTCCATCTGCTCCGTGACTGGGGTCTCGAGATATAGGTCAAAACGTGGACCCGGGTAACCTTTGGTTGTGTATGTACAATATGGGTATCAAATGAAAGCTGTTGATAAGTGCTTTAATACGGGGTAATTTGTTATGTTATGTTATGTTATGTTATGTTATGTTATGTTATGTTATGTTATGTTATGTTATGTTATGTTATGTTATGTTATGTTATGTTATGTTATGTTATGTTATGTTATGTTATGTTATGTTATGTTATGTTATGTTATGTTATGTTATGTTATGTTATGTTATGTTATGTTATGTTATGTTATGTTATGTTATGTTATGTTATGTTATGTTATGTTATGTTATGTTATGTTATGTTATGTTATGTTATGTTATGTTATGTTATGTTATGTTTTGTTATGTTATGTTATGTTTTGTTATGTTATGTTATGTTATGTTATGTTATGTTATGTTATGTTATGTTATGTTATGTTATGTTATGTTATGTTATGTTATGTTATGTTATGTTATGTTATGTTATGTTATGTTATGTTATGTTATGTTATGTTATGTTATGTTATGTTATGTTATGTTATGTTATGTTATGTTATGTTATGTTATGTTATGTTATGTTATGTTATGTTATGTTATGTTATGTTATGTTATGTTATGTTATGTTATGTTATGTTATGTTATGTTATGTTATGTTATGTTATGTTATGTTATGTTATGTTATGTTATGTTATGTTATGTTATGTTATGTTATGTTATGTTGTGTTGTGTTGTGTTATGTCATGTTATGTTATGTTATGTTATGTTATGTTATGTTAAAGTATATGTTATGTTAATGTTAACTCATTCTCTATATCCATACAAAATATGTATAAAACAAATAAAATTAAAATTTTCTTTTGAAAAATGCAACCATTCAATCAGTATTTTCTTATGACGTTATCACGTTAAACTATCGTCAGTAAACCGACTTTGCAGACAACCTCTTTTTTTTTTTTTAATTTACATCCTAGAGTTCTCAAGTTCCTTAAAGGGCTCCTTAAAGGGGCTTTAATAAAATTAATACTTAAAAATTTAATTTGAAATAATTTTTTTAATTCTTTTGTTTATTTTTATCTTTTTAAAAATTTAATAAAATTAAATGTAATTTAATACATTCTTTGCTTTTTTCAAACCGTTTTAAAAATGTAATTAAATAAAATGTTGTTTTTTGTTTAATATTTTTTATTTAATTTAATCACATTTGTTTTTTTTTTCTTTTACAAAGTTAATTTGAATTAAGTTTAATTATTATTTTTAATATTTTTAAAAATTTTATTTAAAATAAGTTTAACAATTTATTTGTTTTTTTATCTTTTTAAGAATATAAATAAATTAAATTATTTTTTTCATGTTTTTAAAGTTTTAATGAAATTAAATTTAATATGTTTTTCGTATTTTTTTTTCAAACAAAATTTGGCTTTTTTTAATCTTTTTAAAATTTAATGAAATCAATTCAAATTTAAAAATTAATTAAATAAAAATAAATAAAAAACTAAAAATAATAAAACGAAAAACAAAGACATAATAAAATAAAAACATTTTTAAGAGAAATTTAATTAAAAAAGCAATAAGCAATAAAATTAAATTAACTAATTTTTTACAATAATATTTTTACAAATTTAATTAAAATCAATTTATTTAAATTTTTTGTTTTTTGTTTATTTTTAAGAATATAAATAAATTAAATAATTTGTTTCTTAATCTTTTTAAAATTTTAATGAAATTAACTTTAATATGTTTTTCGTATTTTTTTCAAACAAAATTTGGTTTCTTTTAATCTTTTTAAAAATTTAATGAAATCAATTCAAATTTAGAAATTAATTAAATAAAAAACTAAAAATAATAAAATGAAAAACAAATACATAAATAAAATAAAAACATTTTTCAGAGAAATTTAATTAAATATAATTAAATTTAACTAATTTTTTTACAAATTTAATTGAATAAATTTATTCAAATCTTTTGTTTTTTAATCTTTTTAAAATTTAATAAAATTTTATTTAACTTAATACATTTTGTTGTTTTTTTTTGCTTTAATTTAATCACATGTGTTGTTTTCATATTTTTCAAAAGTTAATTTAAATTAAGTTTATTTATGTTTTTTTATCTTTTTAAAAATTAAATGAAATTCAATTAAATTGAATATATTTTCCGTTTTTATCAAATCCTTTTAAAAATTTTATTAAACACATTTATTTTTATCTTTTCAAAAATTTTAATTAAATTAATTCAAGTTAAAAAAATTTATTAAATAATAATAAATAAATAAAAAAAATTTATTATTTAATTTTAATTAAAATTTGTTTTTTTTTTTAATCTTTTTAAGTTTAATTTATTTTTTTTTCTGTGTTTTTAAAAACTAAATTTAAATTTAATAAATTTTTAGGTTTTTCAGTATTTTCAAAAAATTAATTAAAGATTTCGAAGTGCAAACCTCATTCATTTATTCCAGGTCCTTTAAAAATTTGACTGATGAGAAAATTGAGTCTGAGCTAGCAGCATTACTATACAAGATCTATAGTTTGAAAAACGTATACAATTTTTCTGTATAGTAAAAAAAAAACTGATTTCTGCCGCACGATTTAATAAATACAAAAACAATAAGTAATACATAGAAAATAATAAAAAATAAATTAAAAAGAAATAAAAATAGCATACGAATTTTTTAAGTATAATTTATGTTTAATACCCTATGACATCTATTTCCAACATAACAGTTATTGCTTCACCTATACGACAAACCATTCCTTGTCAGAGCCACACAACAGCGAACGCGTTTACTTTTCACCTCATTTAACATGCAACACCCACGCTTGAACAGTGGATTATGCGTCGAGGTTACACTTATTTACTTACACAACAGTTCGCACGCACACTTATGCACACACACAAGTACATACTCACTTGTGTGTCAAAACATATTTCGGATAGTTGTCGCAGCGCTTACTATTATGAGGATTATTATTACTATTGCAGCACCTCGCAAGCGTCACAACTGAAGAAAAACAAAAACAAAGTGAGTCACTTAAGAGTGAGAAAAACTTCATTTGCAGCGGTGACCGCATTTAAATGCCTTTGAGCTTTTGCATTTTTTGTATTTCGGCAGTCTTATTGCAGAGCTTCGCAGAGTGGTCAGAAAATTAGTCACAACATATGAACGCACAAACACATATCTGCCTATATAGAGGCAACGGTTTTATTGCAAAAAAAGAGCTCCTCGCCATCAAGCGCTTGAAGAGCAGAAAGTTAACAGAGCTCGACGCAACACCAAACCGGGTCTTTGAGCTCATTGTAAGAACTAATAGTGAAGCGTCCGTTCATCATTGGAATGAATGCCTTGCAGGCGGCGTATTTCGCGATGTCTGTCGGCGTCAGCGATTCGACCAAAAGCTGTTAGATTCATAGGCGTACCAGTTTTGAGGAAGAACTAATGAATTATGAGTTGCATGGCCTAGCGGAAAACGTTGGTGAAATTCCATCGAGTTGGAGTTTGATTAAGCGAAGCATTTAAGTTAAAGAATAAAATAAAGATTGACATTGAAACCGAAGGTTCAACTCGAGTTTTTATAAAGTTATTAAGTTGCATAAGGCAAAATTTATGCTGCGATAATAACAACAACAAGCGGGCATTCAAGAATCGCATTAAGTACGCCATGGAGCAATACGAAATTTTCAACAACTCTTACGAAGGTGCCGTTAAATATGTAAGGTACAGCTTGCGCCAAACGCTGGCACATCAACGTTTTGAGCAACTTTCCCTTCTTTCTTTGAGTGCTCACCTTTTTTTAATAAAAATATAGCTCTCTCTATACCGAAATCCATATAAAACCAAGTTTCGAACCCCATAAAAGAGACAGAAGTCAGCAGGGATAATAATAATTATAAAAAAAATCAAGAGATTTTTTAGCTATTCCACCTTTCAACGTTGTTATACTAAAATTTCTAATTAACTACCGTAGATCTGGGATGAAAAATTTGTGGAATTTTTATGAAGTTTGAAACTTGGATGCTTATGAATTTTGGCAGACAGAGGTAGAACAGCTATATTTAGAAAAAAAAAACAGTGCGTGTAGCGTAGTACACATAACAGAAGTGAAACTTTCAAGGCCGACAAACAAAGAGGGAGAGAGGGGAGAGAGAGAGAAAGAATATATATCTAAATAAATTCACAACATTTGCAGAGAATACAAATAGACAAAATTTACAAAAAACGGAGAAAGGTCGACCGGTGTAGGTAAACGCCGAACACAAACCATGGCACCAACCCACAATACTCCGAGCGTTTATCACCCGCACAAACGCAGCGATTCCAGGACCGCAGCAACGGCACAAATTACCGCAAGGCAGTACCAATAAATCCGACGCCGGAATGGATAGCACTTTATATAATAGTATGCACAAGTACTATCCAGGAAACGGAAATGAGCGCCAAAAAGTAGGCATCAAAAAACGCTCCAAACAGTAGGCACCAAAAATATATTTCCTACAAGTTTGCATGAACATACAAGTGCCAAAAAGTAGGCAGTGTTATTACTCACTAGAAATTAGCAACCACAAGGAAAAACTCAGGAAAAATAGCCTAAACTGTACCTAAGATATATATAAGGTATAGCTCTCTCTCTCTATCTCCTTTTCCTCTACGTTATATCTTTTTTCTCTCTCGCGGAATGAAAATGCCCAAAACGTTGCATGGCCCTGAAAGTTTACTCTCCATTCTCGCTCCTCGATCGACGCCTAAGAAGTGTCTCTTCAAAAAGCGTGTTTTATTTTTTAGGCCCGGGACTTTTCAAAGCATGTGTTATGTTTGATTAGTCAAAATAAATCGAAAAATCTTAACGAACTTTAAACTTCCCAAATTTTATTTGAGATATTTAAAAGCGCGTGAAGCTGAATCACTCCACCTGAGCTGTTAAAAAGTGTGCGTTATGAATAATTTCCTAAGGCAAAGCAATACCCAGAGATCGAAGAGTTTTGTTCCATTATTATACAGGCGAAAAAATAGCTTTGATGCCGGCAAATAAGTGAAATCCTACAGACCACACATTCCAGTGAAAATATCGCCCGATTCTTTCAATAAAGAAATTTATTGGTAAAGTACCGAACAAAAAGAATTTCCAACTGATTCAGGTAGATAGGGATATGAGGCGCGATTCATTTGATTTCAGCTTCTATGCTCTACATATTATTGAATATGATAAATATAGATTTTTTACCTGACTACAGCTTGCACACAAAGAAGACACTTAAGGTGCTGAGACACTACCTTTGACAGCTTGCTCTCCTCTCAGCGCACACAACCGCTATTGCAACTAAAGTACAGAATCGCAACAAGGTCCTCCAATCGCTTGCCGGCAGCACTTGGGGAAAAGACGAGGAAATGGAGCTGTCGACTTTCAAGGCAATAGGCGGAACGGTACTAAACTATGCTGCGCCTGTCTGGTCGTATGGAACCAGTGATTCGCAGTGGATGAAGCTTCAGACCTGCCAAAACACTACCGTTGGAGCTGCGACAGGATGTCTTTTGTTGTTCCCACTTCAACATCTACACGACGAGGCCCAGATGCTCCCTGTAAAAGAGCATAATACTCTGCTCAGCAAGCAGTTCCTGTTGGGGTATGGCCGCAAGTCTCACCCTGCTTGAGCTTGAGTCGCCTCCCAGGCACGTCAGGAGGCACCTCCACAATTACGCGGACGAAATCCAGGACAAAACAGACCGACAATTAGTGGATCGAACAGTATACAGACAATACAGTATACAATTAACGACATTCATCTGTAGACTCTTACCACCTTCTTAGGCTCCCGACCCTCGAATGCCGTCATCGGAGTCCAATCACCACCCATGGCAGACGAAGAACTCCAACTTCCCCGAGAGTTCCGCGTTATCTTGGCATAATTACGTTCTGGATACTGTAGCAGGTTAAACTCCTACTTATCGAGAATCGACCCCGACATACCAAACAGATGTCCGGCATGTGAAGGCACCCCGATACGAACTACCTTTTAGCATAGCCCATCAAATCCACTCATCTAACACCATTCTCCCTCTGGACCCAACCTGTTGAAACAGCTAGTTTCCTGGGCCTACCGTTAGATGAGCTAGACGAAGGCGACCGGTGATTACACTACACTGACAGGGTAAAGTTGCTGCTATAACAACAACAACAACCAGCGCTTCCACTCAAGTTCAAAACCTAGCGGCTACTACGTTCGAGTAAATTAAAATTTGGTCTATTGTTTGGGCAATGCCCAAAGCATGAAACGCATATTAACTAAATTCCACGCATGAGAAGCATATCCATAGAATTTCATAGAAAGGTAGCAGAACGCTGCGCCCTCGCGTGTTAATTTTCAACAGTAGTTCCTTGGAAGGAGAGAATTCCAAGTCCAAATTCACTCATATCGCACACTTTCCGGCTTTCAATGCTTTGTGCCAATTCTGCAACAATAAAAATTACCACGCACACACACATACACGTCACACACATATACATACACACGTTCACATAAATTCACTACTATTCAGCTGTCAGCACCGCTTTAACGCCGCTTGGCCATTTAAGTTCGCGCCTCGCCTTCTTTTGCATTGTTCGCCATTACATTTAAAGTTGCCTCTGGAGGTCACTTGACTTTTCTTGTTACTCTGAGTGTGAGCTTTTTATTATAACCAAGTTGATGCTGCAACATTACTGTATTATCGCCATGCATTCACTCATTTCTGCTGCTTCACTTGTTCTCTGTGTGTGTGTGTGTGTGTGAGTGGTTGTGGCTGCGGTTATGACGGTGGTAGTGGTACCACTTAACGCGCGCAGCTATGTTATTGTTGTTTCGACTTATGGCCGTTTTTACATTGTTTGGTTGCATGTAGCGGCATCTTAAAATGTTGCAGGCGCAGGGCGAGCAAGTTGTAGGGAGCAGCATCCAAAGGCAAACTAAAAAAAATAAGAAACTAAAAATAATAAGGAAAAGTAACCGAAATGAAGCATAATAAAAAAAGGGAATAATAACAAGAAGCAGCATTGGCGCATACGAGTTGCGAAAATCTTATTGCTATTTAATGTATTGTTGGTGTGTTTTTTCCATTGTGCATGTTTTTCATTATGACTTTTTTATTTTTATTGTTTTTTTTCTTTGCTGCTTCTTATTTAGCATTTTTTATTTCTACTTTTTTATTATTTCTTTATTGTTTTCTTCTTATTTTTGCTTTCATTGTTACTTTTTCGTTTTTGTTTTTTGCTACTTCCGCCACTTTCCTTCCACGTGCGGCAGCGTTTTCACCACTGCGGCAATGAATTTATTGTTTGCCTCAAGTTTACAATTTGGGCACGTGCCACAAATTTTAAAATGAAAGAAATTGCAAGTAGTTTGCAGTGATTTCGCCACACACACTGGTCACTCACACTCTTCCAGCCTCAGTTTGCCAGCTTCACTATTTTCTTTCTTCTTTCGCTTTCGTCCCTACGTGGCGCTCGGTACAACTTTACGGCAATGATTTCGATTTTTTAGACATTTCACTTTTTTCACTTTTTTTTAGTTGGCAAAATTTGTGCGCTGCTATTATTAAAAAAAATAGGCAGCATTTTAGAATTGGCCATCTGTTGAAGTTTCCGATTACGAATACTTCATTTGAGTACCCAAATCGCATTTGATTAAATATTTACAAGAATTTTATTGCAATGCTGATACGCATTTATTTCATAGAAAATTATAGGAAATTTAATTCATTGCATTTAAAAAATTTTCGTATATAAAATTTCCTTCGAAATACTTGTGTTTGCTCACAGCGAGTTTACGATTTCTAATTTTAGCTTCAATCAGAAGACGCGGATGCTCTTTTGTAGTCAACGAACCCAAACACAAATCACGTCACTCACCCCACTGAGTCGGTTAGCAAGTTTGATGAGGCAGAGTAGGAGGCTACCACCTGATGTGCGAAAAGAGTAGCCAGTAGTAGTCCAGTCTTCAACACCACACCTCTAGGAAACTCATCAGCTTTCATAGTGGAAACTCAGACGGAAATCGAATATCAGTTGAATCCCGCATCGATCTGATGCCGATACTGAGAGCTCAGCAATTTTGATAGAGCTAAATGGTCAGCTTTGCAAATTGCGCAGTGAATAAAGATCCAGCGTCTTCGTTGGTTGGGTCATGTCATCCGAATGGAAACAAACGCTCCGGCTCTAAGAGCATTCGATGCGACACCACAGTTGGTAGCAAAGGAAGAGGAAAGCCTCCTCTTGTGGGATAGATCAGGTGGAGAAGAACTTGGTTTCACTTGGTGGGTCCATTTGACGCGCTTTGTTAAACTCGGCCAAAATCGCGTCAGCGGTTATCACGCCAATTAAGAAGAAGAAGAACCCTGAAGGCAAGTCCGTCTGAAACTGTCTTTCTATAATCGACATAGCTCCTAAAAGTAGTCTTGCTGGCTTAAGTTAAAATTAGTCTTGGATCAGCCTATTGGCATTCGCGAGGAATACTAAAACACTATAATATTCACTCACAGCAGATGACATTTGCGAGTTAAATACTTTAAGGTTTATCAGCACTTCATATTTGTGAAAATAAGTAAATTTTGTTTACTCAGCCTTGATTCAAATATTTTTGTATATAAAGAGAAATATTTTTGAAAATAAGAAGTGATTTTTTAGCTATTATTTTTTTTAAACAGTTGGTTTAAACAGCTGACGCACGTTTCGTGTTTTGTTTCACTGCCAAACATCTTGAGTTTGGTCTATAATTTAACCATTAATCGTCTTACAAACGAACAACGCTTGCAAATCATTAAATTTTATTATAAAAGTGCCTGTTCTGTTAAGAATATTTATCGCGTGCTTCTTCCATTTTATGGTCAGTTTAATCGACCCACTGAAGCGGCTATTCGAGCTATTGTGACTAAATTTAGAACCAAATTTACATTATTGGACATCAAACCGCCAACACGCTTACGTAAAGTGCGAACTGAAGAAAATATCGCAGCTGTATCGACCAGTGTCAATGATGACCATCATTGTCGATTCGTCGCCGTTCGCAGCAATTGGGCCTCTGTTACTCAACAACGTGGGAAATTTTGCAAAAGGATTTAGGTGTGAAGCCTTTAAAAATACAGCTGGTGCAAGAATTGAAGCCGAACGACCTACCGCAACGCAGAGTTTTTGGTGAATGGGCTATTGGAAAGTTGGCCGAAGATCCACTTTTTTATCGAAAAATTGTGTTCAGCGACGAAGCTCATTTTTGGATCAATGGGTACGTAAATAAGCAGAATTGTCGATTTTGGAGTGAAGATCAGCCAAAAAAGGTCCCAGTTGAGTGCGGTTTATGGGCTGGAAGTATCAAAGATGCTGCGAATCGTAATGTAACTGTGAATGGGGAGCGCTACCGTCAAATGATATCCAACTTTTTTTGCACAAAATGCAAGAGCTTGAGAGCTTCGGGACCTGTCAATTGGCCACCCAGATCGCGCCATATAACGCCTTTAGATTATTTTTTGTAGGGCTATGTTAAAGCTCATGTCTATTCAGATAAGCCAGCTTGAATTAACGCATTGGAAGACAACATTAAAGTATTTATATGTGAGATACCGGCCGAAACATTGGAAAGAGTGTGCCAAAATTGCTCTAAGCGGATGTGCCATTTGAAGCGCAGTCGCGGTCAACATTTGTATGAAATAATCTTGAAACATTAAATTATTTGGACCGTACTATCGAATTAAATAAACATTTCATGCATTTTTCTAAATTTTACGTGGGTTTTTTTGAAAAACTTTCCTATAGCTCTTGAAAAATCACAAAAATCAAAACGATCGCATTTTATTTTCTTAAAAACAAAAATCCCTAAAAAATATCTATAAAAAATGAGTATTTGGCCAGTATTTGAAATACAGTTGCCTGGTATCTTAAGATTCTTTGTTTTTCCTGTTCGTCTTTGGAACGCTCTGCCACAAAAGATCGAAGTGCCTAACGCTTTAAAAATGAACTCCTACAATATTTTCCCCACTAAGTTGCTAATATGCACGAGCACTTATACGTTTCTTCTAATGCCTCTTGTTCTTCTCCTCCTGCCTCCACTTTTTTATAGCCTACTACTTCGCTTTGTCAAATCTTTTTCCTTAAAATACCTTTATTTTTCAGAATTCAACTCAAACACTGTAAAATAACTAGGGTTGTGTGCTTGATTAATAAATGAAATTATTAATTCATTAATTAATAAATAAATAAAATATGTATTATCCAAGTCCTACCTTAAAACAGCATATATTTTCCTGCAGCAACTAAAGCCATACTTGAAGCAGAAAAATATGCCAACCAAAGACCTAGAAAATGTACAGTTTTTCCCATTCCTTAGCCTCATTAGAAATGGTGAAAATCAAAAACAAAAATAATTATTATACAGCCTACATTAGAAGCTGCTTAATAAAATACAAAACAAAAGCGGGCTCATATGGACACCAGGACACACAAAATTCAAAAGCAACGAACAAGCAAGTTTCACAGCAAGCTAACTATGACTCTAAGCCTCCTACACACAGATATAAAAATCACGTAGGAGAAAAATTGTAAATTCAAAGCAATACACTCGAGGAACACCAGAAATGGTAGACTTTTGCTAACCGAATGAAACAAGCAATCAAAGAACGCACATCTACGCATAAAACTGGCATAACAAACAGGAAAATACCAAAAAAAAAAAAAAAAAAATTGACAACTACTCTGACACACACAATGTTAGGCACTGCAACACGGAATAAAAAAGAACGGGAAAATCTGCAAATACTGAAATACGCACCTCAGCTTTAAGCATAAAAAAACTGAGCCTAGACGACTGAACACATTTTATAAATCACAGGAAATCACTAAACAACACAAAACCTATAGATCTGCTACTAAGCGACTTTGCAGATAACATCATTGAAAGTGTAAGCTGTTTAAAGTATTGTAATATCCTAAATGAAATTTAACAAATACTCCACACACACACATGTATACATATACACATACACACATATACACATAGAATAGATGACTATCTCCCAGTCTGGCTTAAGGCGACAGTCGCCATAGCTATAAGCTTATTGATTTTTTTAGTTAACTGCAAATAGAATTGTCAATAAAAAACATTGAAATTGAGACAACAGTAGATAACAAATTCCATATCGACTAAGGATGCCTAATACAATTCATCAAAGGCACTGGATGGTTCAAGGGAGAATAGTCAATCAGTGGACAGTCAGTCAATGGACTTCCATCTTTTTTCTAGGTGGGCCACTTAATGTAGCCGCTGCCATTACAATTTCACCTAAGCTTAGCGTTCTGCTCATATCAGCAGCAGCTACAGGATGAAGCTGAGAGAAATTTTGATAACTACAGGGGGCGCAAAAATCCAGTTTGATTTTTGAATAACTTTTTTTTAAATCTTCGTTTTAACCTTTACGCACTACACTGCTTGTATGTTTGTATATTGCAGATATCTATTAGGAAAGTGTCAAATATTTCGACGTCGCCTTGCATTTATACAAAAGTAACATCCATCACTGAGAAATGATGACTTCGACGAATATGGCAAACTTTCATAAAATATTTGAAAAGAAAGTGAAACTTGTCAAAAAAGAAAAACCGGAAATGACCCAGGTTTTCGGAAAACAATATTTAAAGATTACCAAAACGGACCTTGTAGACTCACAAAATAAAAAAAAAATTTGCGTGTAGCGTAGTACACATAACAGAATAGAAACTTTTAAGGAAGACAAAGAAGGAGGGAGAGACCCCAGAGAGAATTAGACAGAGAGAGAGAGAGAAAATATATATATCTAAATAAATTCACAACATTTGCAGAGCATACAAATAGACCAAAATTTACAAAAAACCGAGAAGGGTCGACCAGTGTAGGTAAACGCCGGACACAAACCGTGGCAATAACGCGCACTACTCCGAGCTTTTATCACCCGCACAAACTCAGCGATCCAGGACCGCAGCAACGGTACAAATTATCACAAGGCAATACCAATAAATCTGACGCCGGAATGGATATCACTTTATACTACGCACAAGCACTAGCCAGGAACTAGCCAGGCACTCTGCCGCATTCAAAGCTGCAAAAGGGCTTTAGAAGAAATCAGTTTTTAATTAAACAAACCAATTTTCTAAAAAGAGTTTAGAGTATTTTATAAAGCGTTCAAATTATTTTTAGATTTTTTCCGTACAACTTATTTACGACTAAATTTATGTCATCATCCCAAGATTCCCAGATTTTTAGCCTTAGCATTTAGATTTAGAAAATAACATTTAAAGGTGCAAAAAACAAAAAGAAAATTGATGTCAAATGATTTGAGAAACTTCAATTAGACTGTAATTTGTGGGTCATAATATAAAAATACTGAAATCACGAGTTCTTTGTAAAAATAAAAAAAATGTTTAAGAAATTTCATTTGTCGATTTTGTCCGATAATCGTCAAAAAGTAGAGAGTTCTTTGAAATTCAACTGGAAAATATTTAAACTCTACTTGAATGAGGGAAAAGAAAGCCAAGCCAAAGGAAAGTGCTTGCAGCATATTTTTAGGAAATAATAATAAGTAAAAAAGTAAGAGCTTCGTAAAGCTCTCGCCGGAGTAAGAAAGTTAGTGCGTAGGAAGGGAAACGAACAATCACTGTCACCTTGAATTAAATTGAACACAAAAGGGAACGATACTAGAAACGATACTGCACTCGAGCGACGTGCACCTGATTAACAGCACGCGGAAGCTATTGGGCAAGAAAATTTAGATATCTTAAGGAAAATTAAGAAACATCTTTTCCTTCCACTGCTATTGAAGCGAATTCCAATTTAGGCTGCCTAGAACCAAACGCATTAAACAGTAATGAATAAAGGGGTTAGGGGTATCAGAATTAAAAAAAATAGTTCTTTTTAAGTTTAATATTTTAAAAACAATGTGTGAAAATTTGAAGTGAATATGACAAATACTTTTCGAGTTATTCAACAATTACCAAAGGGTGCTCGGGCGCTCCGGAGTGCTCGAGAGCCAGTAGCTAACAGCAGCTGCAAGCAATAGTAAATAGCGATAGCAAAACTTTAAATGCTTTTTCCCAAAACTATGTTTTTTGAACTGGTGTTCACTGTAACTTAAAAGCCGCTTGGTAGATTTCAATAAAATTTATACTGATTTTGAAAGACATAAAAAACTCTTGCCTGATTGAAGACTTTTTTTTCAAAATTTCGATTTTCTTTTAACAATTAATTGTCGGCTTTTTCTCGAAAATATGAAAAATATTTCCTGAGGATGCCATATTAAATTTTTAACCCTGCAGTAGTCGCGCGGTCTACATATGTAATCCACCATTGTTAAATTTTAAATTTCTTGAAAATCGTGCATCGATTTCATCGGAGATTTTTGCTACTTGTAACTAACAAATAGAGAGTCACTCTCAGTGTCCCGCTGTTAATTGTCGCGTGCAGTTGTGTCGCTAGAGGTTCGTGAAATTCATGGTCTACGTATGTATGCCGCGCGACCGATTACGTAAGTATTTTAAATTAGGTTTTATGCTAAAAGCTAGTTACACTTTGTAAAGAAAAGTGAACTTTTGGCATACTTTTTCATTTTAAAATTTTGTGCAACTTTTCTGATAATATTTACATATGTATGCTACTCGTACATATACATAAATTTCTTCAGATTGGTGCGTGGTTGGACGAAATTGAAAGCGAGACAGACGTGGAGAAATATATCTAGGTGTTGATAATACTAAGTATGGACTGAAAGTTTTTGCACTTGTAGATGTTCATTACCCATACACCTATAACTTAGAAATTTACGCCAACAACCCGAAGGTCCATTTCGGTTAAGCAACGAGAGATTTGATATCGCGATGAGAATGTTGCAACCAATTTGAATAGACATATCAATATTACTATAAACAATTGGTTTTCCTCTCTGAAAATTGGAAAGCAATTATTTGATAATGGAATTACAATGGTAGCTACCGTTCGAAAAGATAAAAGAGAAGTTCCCCGGGAATTTAGAATAGCTAGAGGCAATCCAATATGCTCCACTCTCCATATACTCTGGTTTCTTATGTACTAAAAGCCAACGAAGTGATAATAGCCATGTCTACAATGCACAAGGATACAGCGATTGATCCGGATACTGACACCGGAGATCAACGAAAGCCGGAAATAATAACATACTATAATCGCACTAAAAATGGCGCTGATCTGGTTGACAAAATCTGTTCTCTTTAAGACATATCTAGGAATTCGAAAAGGTGGCCGCTGATTAAGTTCTATAATCTTGTAAACCTCAGTGCTCTCAATGCATTATGCATTTACACTGCAAACAGTAACTATGAATATGTCAAAAGGCGTGATTTTCTCATAGACTTAGCCTTGTCTTGGATGAAACCACTGGCTCACCAAACATTAACACTTACCACGCTACCTAGAACACTGGCATTTAAAATAAAAGACTTCCTGGATCTTCCACAAGTGGTAACTCATCAAGGTCCAACGCACAATAACTACGTCGCTCGTTGCTACGATTGTGGAAGGGCCCGTAATAAAAGCACCCCTAAAGTGTGTAACGCTTGCAATAAACGCATTTGTCCTGATCATTCCAAGACTGTATGTTTGTCGTGTTTCGAAAACAGTTAAAATATCTCAATTAACTTCTGGTTATTTTATATATATTTTATACTTTTGTGAAGTATCTTAATTTTTTGTTAAAAAATGATGTTTTGGTTTTTATTTATTCTATGCAAGAACTGAAAGTTTATTTATGTTATTTTTGATTAATATTAGTAAATTAAACAATAACAAGAATATTTAAAACAAAAGCAATGAAAGAATTAAATATTTATCTTTTGTTTTTTTAATTTTAAAATGGATTACATATGTAGACCGCGCAACCAATTACGTCAGTTTCAGGGGCGCGACTACTGTAGGGTTAAAAAGCTTCGATTGGGTACAAGATAATCTATTAATAAAACTAATTTCTCTTGTCCGATGGATTTTAAATGAATCTCCAAGGACTTGTGATGATCACCGCAAGGGACTTCTGGAGAAACGGGCTCCACACAAACAGCGATAACTTTTGCAATTATTAATTTTTTTTTAAATTTAGCTAAAGCCTAGTCGAAATATGATGTATAAATGCTATGTTTTTATATTTGTAATATAAAGGAATTCACTAGCAAAAAAAATTATTCAACATCATCATTTTTTCGGGCCTAACCCCATAATCAAGTTGGTACGGCTTGAGAAAGAAAAATTAGTGACGAAAATAATTTCTTGTTGTAAATCTGAATTTGGTTCTCGTGAGAAGAAATTAATTCAAAATTCATTTTAGTCTTGGTTCAAGACAACTCTGTGCCGGATGAAAATAGTGCTAAGGTAGCGATTTAACTATTCTATAGGAGTCTACATTGAAATAGATAGGTAAAGATAATTATATGCCAGATACCATACGGGAGGGCTTAGGTTAGAATATCAGTGGATGAAACAGAAAATGAAAGAAAAAGTTTTTTTCTAATAGCACTCGCCCCTCGGCAGGCAATGGCGGACCTCCGAGTGATTTCTGCCATGCAAAAACCTCTCAGAAAAACCATTTGCCATTCGGAATTGGCTTATAACTGTAAGTCTCCCTATTTGTGGAACAACATCAAGACGCACACCACAAATAGAAAGAGGAGCTCACCGCACATCTAACAGAAGTGTATGTCCAATTACTTGTTTTTTACTTTATTTTTTATAAAAAGATTTGGCAGTATTAATCAGAGTAGCAGGCGATCGCTACTAAAGGAATGGAGGAAATTCAACCACTTCAAAAGCAATTTACGAATAAATGAAATATTCGAGTCGTTTTATTACTTTTTTGGTTTGTCTTCATTTCTTGTAGACCACTTGCTTCAGGGAAATATTCTGTACAAAGATCGCGACACTATTCGACAATCATTTTATAAACATTAGCAGCCTTTTCACTGCGTGTGCCACATCGGAAATGTTTGGCAACAATTTTCTGAGATTTCGTATATCATCGCGAAAAAGTCAATAATTTTATGAGCCAATGTGCCATGTACGGCCGCTGACTTAAATATTGACATATAATATTTACATACAACCCAAGTGTTTAATTATTTAAGTTGAAATTTGAATTGGTCGAGCCAAGGAGCACCAAGAGATTTAATGGCTCCTAAAACACTCAGGCTAAAAAGCCCTTTGTATTTAGTAAGTTATTTAAGTTAACAGTGCAGAATTTCTGTCAAATAGTTTCACACTTCATAGTCACACTTTTGATTTTACAAACTACCTTTTAGCAAAGTACTGCGACTTCACCGAAACTAAAATGATCTGCTAATTTTTCGCTCAATTTTTAGTTTCTATTTTTTTTTTTTTTTTGACTAAGTAAAAATGTATTAATTAATAAAATTCTGGTAAGTAAATTAAAATGTGGTCATAATTGATCAACTTTGAATTCCAGTAAAAATACTTTAAATAATAAAAATACGCATAAATAATAAAAATACGCATACAAGAAAAAACTCCATCGTTTGATTTGAACTTCAGATACACACGGCGACGGTAACCTAATGAAAATGTAATTGATTGAAGAGAATTGAAAGCATCACTTATTAACTAATCTAATACTTTATCTGTCCACTTGTGGAACAACATCAAGACGCACAGCGCAAATAGGAGTAGGAGCTCGGGCAAACACGCAAAATGGATGTACAAGCCAATTATTTTTTTTTGACAGAAAATCATTAAATAGGTGGCATAAAATTATTGCACGCTAGAATGAGAGTATTGAAGTTGACGGTGGTTACATTGCATAAAAAAAGAAACTAACTAAATTTAAGTAATCACTTTTGCAAAGGACTGCTTGACTAAATTACACGAAAATTAAGCACCGGCTACAGCAGCTTGTAAAAAGTCAGAAGTAGTTATATGCACACAAGGTGAGAGCAAAATAAATCACTCTAACGAAATATTTTTAAATGTATCGAAATACGTCAATCATCAATTTGACACTTACAAAAACTTAAGTATTTGCGAATAAGCAAACAAGCAGTGGAGCAAGTAAAAGCAAAAATACAAACTTCCAACACTCAAAATAATTTTTCTTAGCAGGGGACCAAGTAAAGATAAAGATAAATACATTCCTCACTCAAAATAATTTTTTTATGATATATTTTTTTTTGGTTTCGTTTGCATTTAGTAAAAAGTTATTCAAAATCGTAACTGGATGATTAATTTTGCACCATCTTATAATTTAGCACAATTTTCACATGCACTTTTTAGGAATATTATTTGGCCTGCTCAGGGCCGCAGCAGCTTAAATGGCTTTAATGTATTCGTGAATTTGCAACAGCCACAGGGCGTTAAAACAGAATTGTAACTAAAATCACAAAAGTTCACAAAATACCCGAGGAAGGGAGTTAGTGTAGGTCGCTGCACTTTTATGCACACTTTTTTTTTTAAATATGCACTCAGAGGTTTGCTATTACTTGCTGAGGAGCCACTAATGCTATAATTTTTTTATGTTTAGTGTAGAGAAGACGATCGAGCAGCGCAACTATTAGGAAGGCAATACTGCAATGAAGTACTTGACGATTTTGTTAACAACAAAAAAAAAAATAATTAAATAATAAAAAAATTAAAAATAAAATAAAAAAGCAGCATTAAATACTTAACGTTTTTGTTAAGAACGAAAAATAAAAACAAAATTAAAAAAAGTAAAAATAAAATAAAACAATAAAATAAAAAATTAAAAAAGTAAAAATAAAATAAAAAACCAGCGTCAAATACTTGACGTTTTTGTTAAGGACAAAAAACAAAAAAAAATTTTTTAAATATAAAAAAACTAAAAAAGCAGCATGAAATACTTGACGTTTTTGTTACGAACAAAAAATAAAAACAAAATTAGAAAATGTAAAAATAAAATAAAATACTTAAAAAAACTAAAAAAGCAGCATCAAATACTTGACGTTTTTGTTAAGAACAAAAAATAAAAAAAATTACCTATAAAAAAAAATTTTAATAAAATTTAAAAATAAAAAACAGCAAAAAAAAACAAGCAAAAAACTCAAAATAAAAAGCAAAGAAACCCAAAAACACAATCACTAACACCTCTTGACAAGTTTGAGATATGTAGATTTTTTGGTTGCCTATCAGATTTCGTGGAATAAATTTTAAAGCGACCTCACGAAGTCCTCAACACTTAGTGGGAATTCCATGAAAAGTTTTCTGAAAAGTCTTTAAAAACTCACGAAAACCTCAACATTTGGTGGAAATTCCATGAAAATTTTTCTGAAAAGTCTTCAAAACCTCACGAAAAACTCAACATTTGGTGGAAATGTCATTAAAAATTTTATGAAAAGTCTTCAAAATCTCAAGAAAACCTCAACATTTGGTGTTAATTCCGTGAAAATTTTTCTGAAAAGTCTTCTAAACTTCACGAAAAACTCAACATTTGATGGAGATTCCATAAAAAAATGTTGAAAGTCTTCAAAACCTCACAAAAACCTTAACATTTGGTGGAAATTCCATTAAAAATTGTGTGAAAAGTCTTCAAAACTTGACGAAAACCTCAACATTTGGTGGAAATGCCATTAAAAATTGTACGAAAAGTCTTAAAAACCTCACGAAAAACTCAACATTTCGTGAAAATGCCATTAAAAATTGTATGAAAAGTCTTCAAAACCTCACGAAAACCTCAACATTTAGTGTTAATGCCATTAAAAAATATCTGGAAAGTCCGCAATTCCAGATAAATAAATTTGACACAAATTGTCTTATTATTTTAAATAAAATCAAGCAGTTTTCGATATTTTCTGGGAGCAACCCACTTTGTGAATGACCTGGTACGAGTATTACGTTGTCACTAAGCGTTGCTCTACCCGAATGATCACCAGAAGCTTTCCGTAGACTTTTTGAAATATTTTACGCATTTTTTTAAACAATTTATCACGCTTTAAACCGAAACCAATCTCAAGTCTTTAAACTACGTAATTTTCCGACCGCAGTACAAAACATACTTGCAAAAACGGCATAGTAACTAAAGTTATTCACATTCAAACGTCATATGAAATTATAAAATACTCATAGTATGGCAATCATGACAATCACTTGCGTCATCATCATCAAGTAGTGTTTACAGCTCAGGGTGAGCTTTAGCTTCATCCACAATCTTCTTCCGACCTGCGCGGTTCGTTGCAATGGATCCCCAGCTCCTAACGCGTAGATTTTTCAGGTCGGCTATGACGGCTCGGGTCGTTAGATAATTCGTTGTGAAAAAATATTTTTTCGGACGGCTGTCTTCCATACGCACAGTGTAAGCATTTAACCGTCTAATCATCGAAGCCTTGTGCTTTACGACATCTTCTTCCTGGCATAATTACTTGAGTATCGAGTTCAAAAATTTTGGAAGAATGGGTTACTTAAGCTATCAAAAAATTTCGGTTTTTTTTTATCTTCTGCTGGTACTCCATCCCTCGCACGAGCATAAGACATCATTTGGGTTATAAATCCCACTCTCCGCCTCCTAGAAGCGCTTTGGAATGTACCGCTGGTAGATCCTGGGCAATGCAGCGGTCGATGGACGACATTGTATTCTGCCAGAGCAGTGCGCAAAGTTTTAGTAGTCTAAGTTGCAGAAGTGCATAATCTCTATATATGAACTCTGCTTAGTCCAACGGCGTGGACCAGCGTTAGCTCAGAGGGCGAAAATGATAGTTAGTGGCGAATATGAACCAGCTTTCTTTTATTCTCTAATCTGAGTTTCTTTAACATACATACATGTATTTGGAGTCGAGGTTAGGAGAGGTACTAAGAGCTACACCCGAGTTTTTCAACACATAGAAATGGCAACGGTTGAGCCACTTGTAGGTTAACAGTGGCATTACAAGCCCAAGAAGAGAGTTACTGGTAAAATAAGGATGACTAGAGTCCATAAAAAGGAATAGATTCCGCCACCAGAATAGAGGTGCAAAGGCTGGCGTCGTTTTTTCCTTAAAATCTTTATAACAGCGAGTACAAGATGGATTCTATCAGCGAAAAAGGAGAGGTTGTCTGTCCTTGCATTTCATAGACCAAAGTAAAATTGATGAATAAATAAATGAAAAGTAAATAAATGAATAAAAACTAAATGAATAATGAATAAATAATTAAAGGCAAATTATTCAAATCGTTTAAGTTGCACCCAGCTATTTCATTTTCGTACTGTTATTTTGTAAACAATTGAACAATAAAACAAGAAATTTACTTTTTGTTTTTATTTATTGCCGATTTTACATCCCCAAATCGAAGTCCTTCTGCCTTTTTTGGCATAGCGCCAAAACAAAGTGATCCGTAAGCAATGCGGACTGCATCACCCGTCTCATTTGGGTTGAAGGGGGTAACCATTGAATAATAAAATTAAAAATTATTGAATGATAAAATAGAATAATTTTTATTAATGAAACCATAAAGATAAACATTATAAAATATTAATAAGAATAAAATAAAATCAATAAAAATTAAATAATAATATAAAAAATAGTTAAATAATAAAATGAAATTGTTTTTCTTAATAATAAATAAAGAATTAAAATGAAAAGTAATAAAATATTATTAAAAATAAAACTGAATCAAATAATAAAAATGTATTTTTTTTAATAAAACTAAAAATAATTACAAAATAAAATAAAGTTATTTTTATAAATAAATTTAAAGTAATTAAATAATAAAATAAAAAATAATGAATAATAAAACTAGATTATTTTTATTAACAATAAAAATGTAAATTAAAATTAAAAATAATAATATATTAATAAAAGTAAGATAAAATCTAATTAAATAATAAAATAAAATTTTCTCACAAATAAAATTAAAAATAACTTAATAATAAAACATTTTTTTTCTTAATAAAAAAAAAAATAAAAATAAAATGAAAGTAAAGAAGTAATTAAATAATAAAATACAATTTTCTAATACAATAATAAAAAAAATAAATAAATTATAAAATAAAACTATTTTTAATAATAAACAATAACAAAATATTTATAAAAAAATTAAAAATAATAAAATGTTAATAAAAATAAAATAAAAACGAATTAAATAATAAAAAAAAATTTCTTAAAAATAAAATTAAAAATAATTAAATAATAAAATATTATTTTTTTTATTAATAAAAATATAAATAAAATTAAAAAAAAAAAAATATATTTAATGGCGAGTGGAAACTACTTGCGTTACGACCAGACAAATCTGGCCATCCTACAATCTGAGACAGACAAAAACCCTTATAAGTCTTCCGAAACACGAACTAAGGCATATAATATCTCTTATCACCGGCCACTGCCTTTTGGGCACTCACGCACGTCGGCTCGGGGTTCCTCAAAACGACCTGTGCAGATACTGCGAGGACGAAGATGAGGAATTATCGAGCAGACATTTGCTGTGCAGTTGTCCCGGTCTAGCCAGAAGTCGACTCGCTCTTCTAGGCTCTCCAACAATTGACAATCTTTCAGTACTATCGGACCTGAGAATCGAATCTCTCATCAAATTCTCGAAACAATTAATATCTTTGACCAAAATCTACAATAAAAATCTCGGTTAGGTGGGGAAATCATTTAAAATAATGAGCTCTAGGGCAACACAACGGACTCAACTTGTGGTCTATGTGGCACTCCGATGGGGGGTCACCCTTAAACCAACCAACCAACCAATATATTTATGAAAATAAATATAATTAAAAATAATAAAATATTAATAAAAATAAAATAAAAACTAATTAAATAATAAAAAACAAATTTTACAAATAAAATTAAAAATAATTAAATAATGAAATATTATTTTTTTATTAATAAAAAATATAAATAAAAATAAAAAATTAAAAAAATAAATAAAAATAAAAAATATTAATAAAAAAAAATATTAAAAAAATAAAGTATTAAAAAAAATTAAAAATAAAAAGTAATTTTATTTAATTATATATAATTTTATTAATAATTATTTTTGCAGAAGGAAGTGCAGCAGTATTTAGAAAAATCTCAAAATTTTGTGCCCCAATTTATCACTAAAATTTGAGCTGCGAATTAGCAGATTTTCAAAATTTTATGCCCAAATTTTTCACCAAAATTTGAGCTGCAAATTGGCAAATTTTCAAAATTTTTTGCACTAATTTTTCACTAAAATTTGAGCTGCGAATTAGCGCAAGTTATTCTCGCCCTAATTTTGCTATTTTTTCATGCGCTAAAAATTCATCTCAAACATTTTCACAGCCCAATTACTCAGCTAAGGTTAGGCTATTGTACGAACACTCGAACTTGCCACCAATACAGTCACATTTATGCTAAGTGAATCCATGCGAATACTTTTTATTTTATTTTGCATTTTTCATGTTTCTTTTTTCGCGAAAAACGAAACTAATTTAGCCAAAAGCTTTCGAGATGCCCAAACAAGAGTCTAACATCGGCCGTTTTTTTTTTGTGTGAATTTTTCTTTGCTGCTCTTCTTCCCAACTTTGAATGGCAGCACGACATAATAAATGGTTTTCTTTTGCCTGAGCGTCAAAGGAAATTCAAAACCAACTAAAAAAAACAAGCGCAGAATTCATTTCGCACAGCGAAATCTCAACCTTTTGTTCGCAATTACCGAGAGTAATATTTACTTCTTGCAGCCGCGACAAACGTGAAACCACAACGCAACAATGAAAAATAAGCAAAGCGCAGACAAAAAATGGCCGAAAAGCATGAATGGCACATAAACATTGGGATAACCCAGCTGATGCGCAAGTCGCTGGGGCTACTTGATTTGACCGACCGGGCGGGGGAGCGACTGAATGGGCGACGAAATTGAAATTATCAAATTCAGACAACAATCAGCGGCAGAGAGGAAAATAAAAAAAGAATAAAAAAAAATGAAAAATTCTAAAAAATCTAGCAAAGCGTTTAGTAGCACAATTATTTTCATGCTTTTAAACATTTTCATTTTTATAGCTTCATTTCCATTTCCGTTGCCGTCAGTGGCGCTAACACTTGCACACTAACACACGCACACACACCCACAGGCACAAGCACTAATGGGCATGCATTGCTTTCGCTTTTCATTTTCATTTACATTTCGGAATGCAGCAGTGCTACCGTTTTTAATTTTTTTTTTTAGTAGTTTTTTTTTCTTATGTCCTGTTTTTTTTCGTTTACATATTTCCGCTGCCTTCTTCGCTTAGCTGCCACAACAATTTAAATATGTGGCAACGAGTTTAGCACATTATTGGGCAAAAAGGCAGCCGGCAAGCAGCACGCGAACACAAAGACACAAAAAGACGCCTAAATGTATGCTATGATCGCGCGGTGTCTATGTGGCAGAGATACGTAGCACATAAAGACGAGCTTGAATGTTGGCAAATGCTGCCTGCCTGCCTGCCTGCCTAGCTGCAATTGCTGTGGCAGCAAACCGAAATGGAAATACAGCTAAATTTGGGTCAAATGCAAAATATGCTGAGGGCGAAACAAATGGCAGACAGCAGGATAAAAAAAGCAAAAAAAAAAACAAACCAACAAAGAAAAGAATACATGAAAAAAGATGTGAAAGAAAAAATGCGAGGCTAGTGTAATGAATGAAATGTTTTAAACAAAAACGCTGTCAGAAAATGTAGGGTGGAGCGGGGCATGTAAATTAAATTGCTAAGCGCAACAGCAAAGAGTCAAAACAAGGAAGAGCAAGCAGTCAAATAGTCATACAAACAGGCTGACGAGCAGACAGGAAGGGGCAGACAGACAAGCAGATAGACAAATGGACGGACAGACAGCCAACAGCAAGGCCAATTGGGCAGGCTTTGAGGTGAGTAAACCGGCTGGAAGATGGGCAAGTAGGCAGACAGCCAGGAAAACAGGAAGGCAGGCAAGTAGGCAGGCAAGCAGTCAAGCAGGCAGGAAGGCAGGAAAGCAGGCGGAAGGCAGCCAGCAAACCATCAAGTGAGTGGCATATAACAAATGGAAACCTAAACCTCGAGTGGGGCACATGCCACATGCCACATTTTCTGGTGCTGATGCACGGCACTCCAAATTGCAGCTTTAAGCGCCAGCAAACAGCTATAAAATCCACAAGATACGCAAAATATGAAGTGGCTGTGGTTGCGCTGGTTGCACGAGGCGAGCGCAAGCGGCAGTTAGGCGCGCGGAGTGAGCAGACAAAGTTTATTATGCGGAAGCAAAAGTAGTTGGCCTCAACCAGAGGGAACAAAGTGCGCGCAGCAGAAAATGTGGGAGGTCAAGTAATGGAGAATACAAAGAAAATTAATAAGAAGGGAAAAAATAATAAAATCTGTAAATCTAAAAAAAGCAATAAAATGCAATAAAAAGACGCAAAAAAAGGCACACAAAAAATGCAAAATAAAAAAAATAAACAAATTGCACAACAACAAAAAAATACACGAAATAGCTAAGGCCAGTTTTATTAACAATTTGGGAGCGATTTGGGCAGCAATTGCAGACAACAACAACAGCGCACACAGCTCATAAGCAAAAGGAAAGTGGCGGCGTGTGCGTGGCACACAATCGGTCGGCAAATGGTAAATAGCAAAATAAACGCAAGTGCGCCCATTAAAGTAAAGTGAGCACCAACAATTTTGCGTTGTGGCAGCTGTTGCCGCCCGCAACTGGACGCTGCCATTTCGCAAAGGCTAGCAACGAAAAGATTTTATAGCCTCTTGCTGCCTGCTGGCATTTGGTATATTATTGAAATGCTGTCTTCGTTTGTTTGCCTCTACGCGCCATACGCTTTTTATTATTTTCAAAACAACTCTCTGCTGTGCGCCGCAACCGCTGCTGGCATCGTCTACTGTTGGCCCACAGCAGCAAAGCTATTGCGTATTTGCAGTTATTTTTCGCTTCTCTTCCAACAGCTCACAAACGCCATATAAAATCATTTTGCATGCAAGCTGCGCGTAAACTCGGCTAAATGGTGATTTTTCGTAGCAGATTTTTAGGCACTTAAGCGAATTAAATTATATGAGCGAGGCATGCAAGGCAATGCGCTTAGAGAGTGGCAAAACGCAAAGAAAAAAAAACAAAAAAAAAAGAAATAAAATAATTAAAAAAAGCAATTAAATGCAGGTAAGCAAGCAGAGGGGCAGCAGCAAAATGAATGGCGTTAATTTAAAGGATGTATGCACGCGCGTGTACAGGTGGCGTGGGCACCCGAAAGTTGCTTCTTATGCCTAGTGCAGCAGCGTGTGAAGCATAAAAAGCGTAGATTTATTTTAGTTTACAGCTAATTGCATGAAACGGGCAAATAATTCAATGAAAAAGTGGAGAAGTGAGGAGTTTTTGGTTGCAACGCCTTGAAGTAGGCAGTAATTAAGTCATAAAGTTGCTAGATAAATAGGTTTAACGCTTTAACATGCGCTATGCAGGCGCGTTAGAGCCAGAGATGAACAAACAGACAAAACTTGGGCGAACGCCGCAAAGTATGCTACAAAAAATGTGTATGCACGCATAACCAAATTTATGCTTATGTGTGCAACATACGTACATATGTATATGTATTTTTATTTATTTTTTATTTTTTTTATGTTTTTTCATAATCTAAGCACCTTTTATTGCCATGATTTGTGTTTGCAGCGAACTACTGTGCAGCTTTCAGCTACTGACTTTGAGCTTTGACGCGCAAACAATCATTTCAGTCGTTTCAATCACTTTAAACACTATGACCGCAGCACTCTGACCGCAAAATATGTATATATCTCCTTTTTTTCTTGTTAAACTTTTTTCTTGCACTTAATTCTTTTTTCCTTCCCCGAAATATCACTCAAACCTATGCAATTTTTATTTCAAAACCTTTTCATGCTTCAATTTTTTTGTTTGTTTTACTTTCTTTCTTTCCCCACTCACTTCACTTCAACTTCATCTTCATATTCGTCGACTTTCAACAATTTTTCGTTTTCACTTTTTCTCATGCAATTTGTATTCGCTGCTTAATTTTTTTCCTTTCAAATCACTCAATTTCGCACACAAAAACTATACTTCACTGCATTACCGCCTTTTAACGGTAATTGTGATAAACGATAAAAATTTTACATGCAAGTTGATGCCTCTGGTGGCATTTGACTCGCGCGCGACATGTCAAACGACGAGGATGACGACTACAGCGGGACGATGACTACGACGCGACGATACACACACAGGACGCGACCCTTTCGACGCACATCCTAACGAGCGCACAACAAACACGAAACTGAAGCAGCCATTCATTCGTTTTTTACACCCAGTAATACATAGGCGAGCATACCAATTCCGTCAGGCGTTCCAATTGTCAAACCATTCCGATTGTAATATTACAACGCGGGCTCACCCACAAAATCGGCAGCAACATCATTCGTTTGTTGCACAAAATCTGCTTTTGCCTGGTTATATGCAGCGGCGTCACGAGTCCTGCCGATAGCAGCGCACGAGAAACGCGGCAAAGGAACTGCTGAACACCGGCGTGCACTGTGCATGGCGTTGGGTTGTGTGTGTGTAGTGGAAACACACCAATATCCTGAACGGCACACTGAGATATGCTGCTTTGCTGCCAGCGGTTCCTTAAATTCACAAATGTTTCGCACGAGAGCGCCAGAGCATGGCAGGGTGTGCAAGAGCGTAAGAGCGTAAGTAAATATAAGAGTTTGTTTGGCACTCTCGTGCACGCAACTCACCACATCAACTCCGAAAAGTTACACAGCTGATAAGCATTTGATAACGGCGCAGGAGTTGTTGTGAGATTTCCAATGAGAAATTGCTAAATGTGGCAAATGGAACACAGCTGCTGTTACGATATCTGTGATAAGGGATAAGGGAACAAGTGAAAAGTTTGGAAGGGCTGTGCAATTGGCGGTAACATTCGAAAAGTGGGGAAAGACTGTTGGGCTAACAGCTGGATAGGAGTACAGCTGATAGAAAAGGAGGCAGCGCACTTTGTTTGAGCAGGGAACAGATTTTCACAAACACTGCCTGAAATTTTATGTAACAGCAACAAAATTAAACAGAAAATTTAGGAATTTAAGCGAATGCGGCGCGAATGTCAAATCTGTATCAAATAGAATCAATAGAGTTTAGGTACAGCAACAACAATCAATTATTTATTGCAAAAATCTCTCCAGTGGCGAGTTTTATTAAAAAGTCGGGTTTTCGTTCTTTCACCTAATTTCATTTCATTTGTTTATTATGTTTATAATTGCAAAATCTTACAGATTCACAGAAAGTTCTTAATGTCCATTTCTCAAAGTATGGAGCAAACAAAGAATACTCACCGCAAAAAAAAACCAAAAATGCGATGAAATAGAACTTTTCATGCTCATTCCAAGGGAAACTAAAAATGGAGGAGAGTTTGAAGGTCAGCGGTAAATTTTACGTATTTTAAAAACCTCAGTATCTTGAAAATTAAGTACCTCTTTAAAATAATATATGCAATATACAAAATCATATGATGGCTAGCACAGCCACGAACAAAATTTTTCAAAATTTAACATTCTGATCACTAGCAAATCGCATTTTTTTACAACACAATTGAGCGGGCCGTAAAAGTGCATACCAAAATTGGTTCTAAAACTTCCGGCTAAAAAGTTTGAAAATTTGGCGTCACTAAATACGCCAAAGTAAAATAGCCAAAACAGGTCCAATCGCACACACATTTTATTGGTCATGAGGTGGTTAATTTTCTATGAAACGACTTTTTTCGACATTCCGAGCGACAGTGTTTCCATAGTGAGTTAGCTGTTTCTGTACCTGTTATGCTGAACGTATTAGGGTGGAGTTGATGTCCATAACTAAGAGGCTTAAGTGTGGATATATTCGCCTCTTAAGACAGCCATCCTCTGCAGCGAGCAACTTCTAACACCTTAAGGGGACAGATATCTGTAAACGGCCATATTTTCCCTGAATTCATTAAAATTATTTAAAATGAAGAAGTCAATATATTTTGTTCAAAATTGGCATACAGTTTATTTATACATTAAAACAATAAACAATTTTTTTTATTTATTTTAATCATTTAAAATGGCGGATGTACTCTCAATTCTTCCAGGAAGGTCGTAGCGGGGCTTCTCAATCGGCGGGTATTGTAGCATCGGCGTCAGTGACCTGAATACAAAACACCAAAAAATTTTTTGTTTATTAATGTCATACTTTCTATATGAATTAAACATAAATGGAGAAAAATCGCGAAATAAAATGCTTCAAAAAAAATTTATTTTCGGGCAATTTTCCAACTATTTTTACTTCGAAAAAATTTCAGGCAGATCAGTCAATAACTTTTCGATTTATCGAGTACGCCAATTCGAAAAATATAGTTTTGAGAAAAACGCGTCTAAAGTTGGAATACAACGTAACTATACCTCTCCCAGCGCTCGAACGCTAAAAATAGAGATGTCACGGTTGGGGATCTATAATATAATAAATACCTTAATTTACGTTCTAAATTTTTTTTGACATATTCTTAAAGGATTACATCAAGATTTTATGAAAAAAAAAATTTTTTTTTCGAAATTTTCCAGGTATCTGTATGGGTTATGCATTAATTAATACGAAAATTGAGAACTCGATATGGAAAATAAAGAATCACAAAATGAACACGTACAAACCCTAACGGAGACTTGTAGAACGGCGCTAAGAAGAGTATATTAAAGCTAACATCAACCTTAACACGCTTAGTATCTCGCTTAGTATCTCACAACATGCGTACTGTAAAGGGAAATCTTAAGAAACAGCGCTTAACTCACTTGTAACAGGAATCGAGAAGTCAATTTATAGCAAGAAATACACACTGGTAGCCTTTCTAGATATCGAGGGCGCATTCAACAACATCCTACCGGATACCATAATAAAGGCACTGACGGATTTCGGGATCTCTGGCGCTCTGGTTGAGTTCATCAAAAACATGCTCTTGAGCAGATTTGTGATCACAACCTTCGTCGTAGCATATGAGGATGATGTTGCAATGGTAGTAAGAGGGAAATTTCCCAATACGCTTTGTAAAGTCAGGCAAGATTTACTAAACATGACTGGAAACTGGTCAAAAGCAAATGGGCTAAGTGTCAACCCCAATAAAACAGAACTGATCTTATTTACCAGGAAACATAGAATTCCAAGACTAACTCCTCCGACTCTAGGTGGAACGGCTTTGTCATTTAGTGATGAGGCTACTTAGGTCTTATGCTAGACAGAGAACTAAGATGGAAGTCAAATGTCGAAGATAGAATAAAAGAGCAACAATAGCACTTTACTATTGTAAGCAACTAATAGGACTAAGTTGGGGTCTTTTCCCATCTATCGTAAATTGGCTATATACAGCAATTGTAAGACCAATCCTAACATACGGTATACGAAAAGGTTTTCCAATAAGTGCTGTTATTTGCTTGTATTTTGCTTGTGTGCCACGTAGCGCCGTCTTGTTGGAAATAAACTTTGTCCAGATCAATACCATGCAATTCCGGCCATAAAAAATCGTCAATTATCTCTCGATAGCAAGTTCCCCTGCATTTCTGGTACAACGGATTTCTATAAGACCAAGACAAAGGATATCGACTTAGATGAATCCTTCATCACAGCATTTCCTTCCAAAGAGGACTGGGTTAATGGGATAATGGGATTATTGTTAAGGAAAATGATAGAAACATCTATATAGATGGCTCAAAACTAAACAACAGAGTAGGTGGAGGGGTTTACTCCGATAAACTCGGAGTTAGCCAATCTTTTCGCCTACCCGATCATTGCAGTGTATTTCAGGCGGAAGTCACTGCCATAAAAGAGGGACTTACGGTAATAAAAACGAGAATATTATCGACAAATGAAGTCTTCATATACTCGTCAAAAACAGTCACAGAATGTTTTAAACTTCTAAATGACGTATCAAAATACTACAAAGTGCACCCCTATTTTGGGTGTCAGGCCACAGGAATACAGCAGGAAACTGCAAGGCAGATGAACTTGCTCAAAACGGTACAACGCTCGATCTCCAAATGGATAAGATGCTGATACCCATGGATAAGGATAAGTTCCAGTGTTATCACAATGGACCTATGAAAGGTCTAGGTGTGTCATTGCGACAGCCACTCCACCTATTTCTTTTGCTTTCGGCCACCAAACAAGGGAGGCAGAGGTAATGGCCGACCATCATCTTAGTATACATCCACTGAATCATTTTAGAGTCTATACCTCATGTTCGGCCATACCGGCTTCCATAGGCCCACATGGTTCTAGTGGATTTTTCTATCACCGCTTAGTGTTGAGAGCTCCAAATTTGATGTTTATCTAAAATAACTCCTAGATGATTTACGCTTTGTTGGAGTAGCTTATAGTGCTTCCTTCTACAATTTTTGTACTAAGGTTCAACTTTGAGAAAACGAAAAAGATATATCCAGAGTGAACCTCGCAGAAGACAGTGCTAATTCAGAAGGTAAGAGTTTTTTTTGTTTTTGTGTGGGCTAAAGTTTTCAAATTTTCACGAAAGTGAGATTAATTTATCAGAAATATTATGAAGAAAACGAGTTAAAATTTTTTGGAGTCGATTTTAGTTAACTCCTACTTAAATGGACATCTGTTAATTCATTCTTTGCTTACAAGCCATTTAGTATCGACTAGTCACAGTATTTTCTATAATGGAAAAAATCAAATACCGTGGAATGATTGAATTTTTATTTTTGGAAGCCTTAAAAGCAAAGGAAAGAAAGAGGAAGAAAGAAAGGAAGCGAATGTTAAAAGTGTATAAAGACTTTTCGCCATTAATTTGTGCAGTAGAAAGATGGGTTGCTGCATTTAAGCGTGGGCGTACAAGCCATGAAGACGATCCACGTCAAGGACGCCCAAAAACAGCAAGAACTCAAGAAATCATAGAAAAAAGGCAGGAACTCGTATTGACAAATCGTTGAGTGACTGAAAGAGATTTCTTAGAAGCCATAGGCATCTCATTAGACAATGTGAGCAATATTTTGACTGGAGTGTTGGGTTTCAGAAAGCTGTGTGCTGTGTGTGGTGCCACATTCGCCAACAATGAAACAAAAAACAACCGAATCCGACTTTCTCAGCAACATTTAGTGCGTTTTCAAAAGGATAGAGTAGACTTTGTGCATCGATTCACCACTACGGATGAGACTTGGGGCTATCACCATGATCTTAAATCAAAACAAGAAGCTAAAGAGTGGTGTGAAGCTGGTTCTTCGGCTCCGAAACGAGTTCGTGTCCAGAAATCGACCAAAAAGGTGTGGACATCAGTTTTTTTGGGAAGCGAAATAACCCAGTTTGCAAAAAGAAAAAAATCTTTTTCATCAGAACAATGCACCGAGTCACAAAAGCGTTTTAAAAATGGCTAAAATCCATAAATTAAAGTTCGAATTGTTATAGCATCCAACCAGATCAGATGTGGCCCCTAGCGACTTCCATGTGTTTCCAAACTTAAAAAAAGCATGCGTGGTAAGCATTTTTCATCAAATTATGAGGTCATAACAGCTGTGGAAGCGTATTCTGTAGTCCTTCCAGATTCTCGCTTCAGGTATGAAATTCCGAAATTAAAATTTCGTTGGAACAAGTGCATTGATGCTCAGGGAGACTATTCTGAATAATAAAAAGTATTTCAAGCGATAAAATTATATTTTTTTTTATCCAGCCGTAAAATTTATTGAACAGCATGCAACTTTGAGTACTTATGTTAGCATTAGGGCATAATCTATGTATTTGTATGGTACACAGTGTTTACCTTCTATAATACAAAAGCTGATATGTAAATGAATTTGAAGTCTTTTTCCATAGTTTGAAGCATTTTTTGTAAGTGTAGAGCTGTGTAAAAGGGCGGACGATTTAAAAATCGCTCATTGCTCTGTAAAAATCGTATTCTAGGGATCAAAATAAGAAACTTAGCCGAAGGAACCATACCTCTAAAACGAATTCTGATGTCCCCCAATTCGGGTCGAACGAAAAATCCCACTTTGACTCATTTAGAGTGCTCCAATCGAGTCCAAATGTATGACCGACCCTAACTAACTTTGGACGGCCGATGGCACACCCCCTGGATCTCCCCTGGGGGGTTCCCCATACAATCATTTCAAAATATCACCATTTTTGGCCTTTACATGAGAAAAGAAACTTAAATGTTCGACCCAAATTAGGGACCTCAGAATTCGTTTTAGAGGTATGGTTCCTTCGGCAAAGTTTCTTATTTTGATCCCTAGAATATGATTTTCACAGAGCAATGGGCGATTTCTTTGCCTCCTCACAAATCGACCCGGCCTACTGTGTAATGACCAACACAAACACACAATATTTTTATGCAGTTTACATTCCAGTTTTAAATTAGGCTAAGCAAATTTTCATTTAAGTTTTTTTGTTGTTTATTTTTGCTTTTTTTTCTGTTAACAATCAAACGTAATTAGCTTTCATAGTTTTTTTCAGAACAAATGTGCGCTCACAAATGGCATCCCAATGCGTTTTGCTCTGCCTACAAAGCACTCCAGCGGCCTTCATGCGTGTATGTGTGTGTGTGTGAACTACATGCATGTTTTATGTTGAACAAGTTCAAGTGCTACTTGTGTCGCTAACGAAAATGCTAATTTACATAAAACTGATTTTTATTTAAAGCAATAAATCACATTATTACCGCCAAACAACCCTTCAACAGATACAAAAACACAGCCAATTCCATAAACTCAATCGCATTAATTCGACGCACTCGAAAGCTCAAATGTAAAAGTGTTCTGCAGCACACAAGCAAGCGCAGAAAGTGTGTGTGTATGTGTGACATAAAGTTTTACGCACAGTGCGTGTGTTTGTGCGTTGGCATGTAACTGGCACTTAAGAGCTGACAGCGAATTGTGACTTTCCCCTAAATTAGCAGCAATTTTTGAATGGCAACAACGCGTCGGCAACATCCTGTCAACATGACTAGTTGACAGGCGCGCCGGCTGGGCGGGCCGACTGCTTGCACCAGCATGAACGGCACAACACTCTACCAACTCCTGGTCTATCCACTTTTATCTACGCAGCCCGGCTGACTGCCTGCACGCCCGACTTGAACGCTCTTTATTTCACTGCATCTACGCACATGTATGTGTGTGTATGTGCATGTGTATATGCGTGTTCAAATGGGCAGGGGGTTTTACACGCACCCTTAAATTGGTGACAATTACGAATTGCGCTTGTATCTGTAAAAATTAGTAGAAAAGGCGCATACGAAAAAAAAAAAAGAAAAGATGAAAAATGGCTGTAGAAACTGAATCAAATGAAAGCGAAACTAATGCGCAACAAGGCTAATAAAAATTATGAACAAAAGCATTAAAATTGCATGGAACGAGAGCCATGGCGAGAGTGAAAGGCGCAGATCGCAATTGCATTTACGCTGGTGCGGCAAATGTTGAGCGCAATCCGAAATGGGTAAATTGTCGCCAGCAGATGAATGGTTCGCGCCAAACGTGACTGTAGTTTTCTGCAGCTAATATTTCGCTACTTTATTCACTTGGTTGGCGTAGAAGCCCCGTCTTCTTCTCGGTGTTTGCCGGCATTGGGACAATTTGCGTTACGCTGGCGTAACCAATGCATAGCAAATTCGAAAGCCACAACACTGACAAAACAGTAAAATAACGCAGGGTTAGGGGAGAGAGTCAGTCAGAGTTTTGGGTGCGTGAGGAGGGGAGATTGCATTGGAGTGATTTGATGTCAGAAGTAAAAAATTGCAATCTGCATTGTGGATAGGGCAAATTATAGGGAGGGCGTGTGTGGTGCTGACTGTGTGGCCACAACGGATGCAACGGCGGCGGGCTGCGGTAGTGTGGCTTTGATTATGATGATGTGAAGGAATGTCAAATATGAATGGAGTTGAAAGTTAGTTAAGTGTATTAAATTAGAGGAAGTAGGAAAGTTGCGAAATATGTAGGGAATATCGAATTAACGTTGAGAACAATGCTGCTTTCGCTTGAAAATTGTATTGCAGCTGATAAATGTTTATGCGCAAAAAGTATTAGATACCAGACGGCGTTGCAAGCTCTAGCATCCACCCACTACTAGAACCAAGTAAGCTTCTTATTACAAATTGGAATTAAAGTTATTAAGTTATTGGTAATACAGGGTTTGATTGAAAAGCAATGAGTCTTTTTGAAGTGAAAACTTCTTTAGAATCGTTGGGAGTGATTTGGGAAAAAGTGAAACGAAAAAAGCGACCCTCTTGGCTACGAAGCGTTATATTATATGTTGATATAAACGTAGCGACGAACTAAATAAAAATAACTTTTATTTTTTCTTGTGATTCGAACCAAGGATTTTGGATCGGAAGCTCTCATTGCTAGTCGCTCGGCTACCGCGTCATGCCGTAGGTGCTGGCCTAAAAGTTATTTAGTTACGAAGCGTTATATTATATGTTGATATAAACGTAGCGACGAACTAAATAACTTTTAGGCCAGCGCCGACAGCATGGCGCGGTAGCCGAGCGACTAGCAATGTGAGCTTCCGATCCAAAATCCTTGGTTCGAATCACAAGAAAGAAATTTTTTTTAAACAGATATTTTATTTTATTTTATGATATGTTTATGAGGAGCATTTTTTCATGGCAGAAATACACTCGGTGTTTTGCCATTGCCTGCTGAGGGGTGAGCGCTATTAGAAAAATAGTTTTCCTTATTTTTGGTGTTTTCACCGAGATTCCAACTGACGTTCTCTCTGTGAATTCTGAATAGTAGTCACGCACCAACCCATTCGGCTACGGCGTTTGTTTAATTTTACTGATGCAAAAATGAGGGAAAATATTGGAATAAAGTTTGCTTACTGTTTACACATTTTCCAAAGGTGACGGAGAACCAAAAAAAAAGTCGATTTTCAAACAAATACGAGTGCATATGTGTAATTGTGTTAGAGTTTCGGTCACGCCCCAGCAAAACCTGCGTGCATATGTGTTTGTAACATTCAAAAAAATGTAATTGTGTTAGAGTTTCGGTCACGCAGGTTTTGCTGGGGACGTTCATAATAGCAACCGCGTGGGTATTTTTATATTCGTAAATATTTTCATTTTTAAATATTTACCGCAATTATGCCGAAAAACAATGCAGAAAAGTGTCGTGAATATCGACAGAAAAAAAAATCAATAAATAGCATCACGGAATTCATTCACGAAAATTTAATAAAGTATACACCAGAAGTATCGCGGATACTTAGAAAAGATTACAATAAAGTTCCAATGATTTTAAGTGGCGATTTTAACGTAAATTTTGCATTAGACACAGCGGTTCCTTCAATTGACTTTCTCAATACAACATTCAATTTAAAAATGTGTAACAATCGCACTGAATCGACAACACGATCAAAAACAACATTTGACGCGGTATTTCAAAGATATGTTGACTACATCGAAACCAAAGCATTTGTATCATATTTTAGCTATCATAAGCCACTCGTATCATTTGTTGAAATTGAAAACATTGAGGATGAATAATAATAAAATGAAGAAAATAAAATATGAACTTTATAGCAATATTATAATGAACCTATAATTATCCCGCCCCTAATGCTGCTTTCGTCTCATTCTCTCTCAGTTTGTCTTACGGAAGGTTTCACTTCTATCCCGTCTAACCGTTAGACTGGTATTTTTTTTTTTTTAAGCAGTTTTATTAAACCTTTTGGCTTATACAACTAATATTCTTCAAAATAGGACCCTTGAGCGTCAAGACACCGCTATTAGCGGTCCTTCCACTGCAGGAAACATTTTTTAAACACATCCGCCGGAATCGCGCTCAATTCGGCTGTCACAGTTTTTTGGATCGCCTCGATGGAGTCGAAACGCCTCCCCTTCAGTTTTCTTTTCAGGCGCGGGAATAAGAAGAAGTCCAGAGGGGACAGGTCTGGGCTGTAGGGAGGGTGAGGAAGCACCGGAACCACCATCTTGGCCAATGTAGAGGTGCAGAGGAAGGCGGTGTGCGCTGGCGCATTGTCGTGATGAAGGGTCCAATTGATGACGAGGTCGGGCCGAACCTGCGCGACGTGGTTTTTCAGCCGAAGGAGCACTTCTTTGAAAAATGCGGCGTTTACAGTGCTTCCTGGAAGTACAAGCTCCTTCTGGACGATTTGATATAGTAATGTTGCTCCAACGATCGCTGCATTTTCGCCACTGCAAAATTGTAACACACTTTCAAAACAGCTTTCACGCGCGGAGCGATGTTGACTGCACCGCTGTTGCCAGCGAACTGGGACCAGTTTCTAGTGAAAGGGGAAGGTCCCACGATCCAGACGCTCCGCGCAGGAAGGCTCATTACTTTTCAATCAAATCCTGTAGGAGCTTAAACGGAAACGAGTGCGCAAAAGAATTGACTAAGATAGGTTTTTCTCTGAAGGAATGAGTGCCGATACTAACATGTCCTCACCGACAAATTCAGAGATCAATCCAACCTCACTTTCTAGAACTCGCTAAGAAGAGAAACCTATCTAAGAAACCTGCAACTATCGCCGGTCCCTGGTGCTTAAAAAAGCGCAAAAGCAGCACGCATTGAGTACTGGGGATCTCCCGCCATTCAATTTCCTAACTCATAGCGGGGATCACCGGTAACTGGGTAATCGAAACTCAGGCGGAGAAGCTTGGACTTCCATAGAACTTCCGTTGCAGAAGTTGTGGGGATCCTGCCTGAGGAATAAAGTACTGGGTATCTACCGCCATTCAATTTCCAAACTCAAAGTGGTACTCACCGGTAGCTGGGTAATCGAAACTCAGGCGGAGAAGCTTAGACTTCCATAGAACTTCCATTGCAGAAGTTGTGAGGATCCTGCAGTGAGGCATAAAGTACTGGGGATCTCTCGCCATTCAATTTCCAAGCTCATAGCGGTGCGCACCGGTAACTGGTGATCAAAACTCAGGTGGAGAAGCTTGGATTTCCATAGAACTTCCGTTGCAGAAGTTGTGGGGATCCTGCAGTGATGCATAAAGTACTGGGGATCTCCCGCCATTCAATTTCCAAACTCAAAGTGGTAATCACCAGTAACTGGGTGCTCAAAATTCAGGCGGACAAGCTTGGATTTCCATAAAACCTTCACTGCAGAAGCTGTAGGAATCCTGCAGTGAAAGAAACAGCTGACCACTTTGTTTGTTTATGTCCGGGTTTGGCAGCTAAGCGCTTGAAGCTTCTGAGTATGTCTCTTGTGAATAACCTGAGGCAGTTCTCGAGCCTAGATACCTTTTCTCTCCTGCACTACGTCTACAGCACTGTTTAGCTGTAGATGTTTTGTTAATGCTAAGTTAGCCAGGTAGAAACCAACGTAGAATCTCTCTTGCCAACAAGTGCTACTTCGGACTAAGTAGGCAACTGAGCAGTAAAGTCCTCTCTCGACGAACAAAACTAACACTCTACAAGACTCTCATCATGCCCGTCCTGACGTATGGCGCAGAAGCTTGGACGATGACAACATCCGATGAAGCGACGCTTGGAGTGTTCGAGAGAAAGATTCTGCGTAAGATTTTTGGACCTTTGCACGTTGGCAACGGCGAATATCGCAGACGATGGAACGATGAGCTGTATGAGCTTTACGACGACATAGACATAGCGCAGCGAATAAAGATCCAGCGGCTACGTTGGCTGGGTCATGTCGTCCGAATGGATACAAACGCTCCGGCTTTGAAAGTATTCGATGCGGTACCAGCTGGTGGTAGTAGAGGAAGAGGAAGGCCTCCTCTGCGTTGGAAAGATCAGGTGGAGAAGGACTTGGCTTCACTTGGTGTGTCCAACTGGCGCCGGTTAGCACGAGAAAGAAACGACTGGCGCGCTTTGTTAAACTCGGCCAAAATCGCGTAAGCGGTTATCGCGCCAATTAAGAAGAGAAGAAGTTAGCCAGGTTGTTTGTGTAAGGCAGGACACTCGGTGGCCCTGAAGTCACCTTGTGATACCTCCCTTTTACTTTCATCCCTAACTAAGTTGCTTAATTCACTTTAATTAGTGTCTCACACTTTGCCAATTTCCTTGGTCTTCAAAGAAATAATCTTCAAGATATTTGGCACAGCTTTTTTCATGTGCAGGACATTCACAGAGGAGATGTTGTACCAACTCAATTTGTTCATCATCTCTACACCTCCTGCAGATGTCATTCTAAGGTACACCCATTCTACTGACTAGGGTTCCAATAGTGCAGTGATCGGTTATAACAGCTGCGAAAACGCTGATAGTTGATCAGTTGAATCCAAGCAGACTGCTTGTCCTTTTATGATGCCATTTTTGGTCACAGTGCTTTGGAGACCTTGTAGTTAGTAGTTGGAGACAACCTTCTATTGGTTTCCGCGACTACGCTCAGGTCAATCACAGTGTACAGTTCGTTTATAGGAATGCTTATGTCTTCTACCACTCGCTTAAGGTCAATCTCAGCGCCTTTCGTTGCACGCTCATCCGCCCTTTCATTCCGCTTTACTCCAAAGTGTGGTGTTGTGTTGTTGGATAAGCGAGAGGGAACTGCTGCACTCTTTAATACATTTTGAATGGACGCACACTGAGGTCAGGGCCAGTGCCTCCTAACGTGCCTAGGAGGCTCTAGTAAATGTCTGCAGGAGTGATACCTTCAGCAAATCTCTAGAAGAAACTGCCTGCTGAGCATTTTGTTGTGCTTCTTAACTTTAAGCCTCATTGTGTAGGTGTTGCAGGGGTGGCATTAGGAGGCATCTCGTAGCTGCCCTGATTGGGGTATTTTCGTTTCAACCTTTATCTAGTGCGAATCCCTGGTGCCAGACAACCAGACTGGTGCAGCATAAGTCAGAATGCCTGTCCTAATGTATGGCGCAGAAGCTTGAAAGATGACAACATCCGATATCGACGCCACCAACATCCTTATTGGAGTGCTTAAGAAGAAGAGAAAATGAAAAAAGATTACAAGGGATTCCTTTTTAAACATGAAATTTTTTTTTCAAGTTTTGGTGATTTTTATTAATTGGGAAGAACCTCTTCGAGCCGTTACAGGGTGACTCGCTGCAGTGTGACTTCTTTAACGTGATGTCGGAGAGGATCGTGTGAGCCGCATAACTTAATCGCTCAGGCACAATTTTTTATAAGAGCGTACATTTGTAAACCTTGAAACGCAATGTAGAATTTCTCTTGCCAGCAAGTGCTACTTGGGACTAAGCAGGCAACTGAGTAATAAAGTCCTCTCTCGAAGAACAAAACTAAGACTCTACAAGACTCTCATCATGCCCGTCCTAACGTATGGCGCAGAAGTTTGGACGATGACAACATCCGATTAAGCGACGCTTGGAGTGTTTGAGAGAAAAATTCTGCACAAGATTTTTGGACTTTTGCATGTTGGTGACGGCGAATATCGCAGGCGATGGAACGATGAGCTGCATAGGCTTTACGCGACATAAACATAACAATGAGCCAGTTCATTTTTAGTATTTTCAAATTAAGTTCGCTTCGTTTTATTTGTATATGCTGGTTCCAACATAGCTTAGCATCGAGGGTTATAAAAAGATATTTGGCAGTATTTGCGTAGGAAAGTGGCGAACCTAGTAGCATAATTGGGTGATGGTTTGCTTTTTCATTGGTGAAGGTCACATTAATTGATTTGTTACTGTTGAATTTTATTCGCCAAATTTTCGTCCATCTTTCTATTGCGTTTATAGCGGTTTGATGTTTAGCTGCCGCTACTTCGGCAGTTTTTCCTGTTGCAAGAATTGCTGTGTCGTCAGCAAAGGTAGCGATCATAGAGCTTGGTGGTAATGGTATATATTTCGTTTACAGAAGCTGAAGGAAGGGTCCAAGGAGTACTGATTCCCTTATTTTACGCGAAAATAGCGTTCAGTTATATACGATTTCATAAATGCACTGTATTGAAGTTGAACGCATAGGCTCAATTTGTTCATAAGGCCTTCATGCCAAACCCTGACAAAAGCTTGCGCGATGTGCAGGAAGTCTGCTGAGCATATGTCTACGTCTTCGAACGATTTTTCTATTTCAGCTGTAATTCTGTGCACCTGGTTTAGGGTGGAGTGTTGGTTAAGAAATCCAAACTGGTGTGAAGATATCAGATAGCGAAATTCAATGATTGGTTTTAAGCGATTTGGAATGGGCTTTTTTAGTCGTTTTGAAATTTGTGGCAACAAGGAGATTGGCCGGTATGAAGAAACAGTATGTGGATTTTTTCCTGGTTTGGCAATCATAATCATCTCCGCAACTGTCTACTTGGAACATACTGGAGTCGGATCGACGAATTGAATATATTGGCTAATCTTACTAGGCTTTTGTTGGGTAGTTGCTTTAATACTTCCGCTGGGATTAAATCAAGTACAGTTAGTTGCTTTTTTATCTTTTGGTTGCTTGATTTCTCTTTTCAGTTCGCTTATAGTTATATGTGGAATTAGAGTGGTTTCTTGATGTAAGGAGGAACATAAGTCATCGCATTGGTTCTCGTACGGTAGAAAGGGTTTGGACAGATGCTTTGCAAATGTAATAAATTTATCCTTATCACTTCTCACCCAGGTGTCATTTGCTTTTTTCACTGGCGAAACGTGACAGTTCTTTTTAAATATTTTCTGCATTTCCAAAGAGAGTAGACATTTTTTTATCAGCTGTTAACTCAGAAAAATATCGACGCATTGATTAATTTTTTAAATTGTTTGGAATTTGAAGTAAATAAATACTTTTATTACTTTTTTCTTAATTTTTTTTATAACGGCACTGGCTGCTTTAATTAAAAAAAGTACAATTTAAGGGGACAGATACCTGTAAAATTTCGTAAAAAAATGTTTTTTGTATAAAATGTTAATATAATCCTTTAAGAATATTTAAAAAAAAAATTAGAACGTAAATTTAAGTATTTCTTATATTATAGACCGTCAACCGTGACGTCTCTATTCTTTGCGTTCGAGCACTGGGAGAGGTATACACTGCTGGTCTTAGGTTAGACGCACCATCGTTTTCTTTAAACAAAATCAATTATTTATTATCATGCTTGTTCTAATTGTCCAAAATGCTTTTCTTATCAAAGTGCGAATCTTGTTCGAAAAAAAATGCTGACAGCTGGCTGATTTGCGAAAAAATAACTGTACATTCGGAGATTATAGAAATTTCTATGGCAATGACACGTGTTTTCGGCAGGTCATTGAATTAGACGCAGCTTAAATTTCCTCGTATTGCGTAGACAAGTGTAAACTTTCATATTGAAAAAATATCAAAAATAAACAAGTAAAGTGTTTTCGAGCTACATTTGAAGAAAAAAATGGGAAAAGCTTCTGTTATGAGCTTATTGGAACGTCAAAAAGTAGACTTTCTTCACTCGCAAGGACTGTCCAATCGAAACATTGCCAAACAAATAAATCGCAGCTCCAGAACTGTTGACAGATATTTGAAGGATCCAGAGGCATATGGAAATAACTTCAAAGGGGAAAAAAGGCACTATCAAACCAAGCAGTACGCCAAATTGTTAGAATTGCTTCGAATTCGACTAAATCTGCTGCTAAGATCAAGGAATTGGCCGGAGTAAAAGCAAGCCTATCAACTGTTCAGCGTATGATCAGAAATGCAGAACACCTGAAGCGTCTAAAAATCAAGAAAAAAACCCCTTTGAATGCAATACGCAAAGAAAACCGGCTTCAATTCGCGAAAGAGTACATGACGTGGACTGTCCAATCTGACACTCGACTAAATGATTGGCGTTCATTGAAAAACGTTTTAATTTAGATGGTCCTGATAGATTTCAATATTATTATCACGATTTGCGGAAAGATGTGCTATATTTAAGTCGCCACCATAGCCGAGAAGGGGAATAATGGTGTGGGGTGCTATCACGTTTTATGGAACAATTGACTTGATTTTTATCGATCAAAAGATGAACGGCGATCGCTTCAAAACATTGTTGGAGTCCGTATTTCCAAAATTAAAAGATCTCTTTGGACCAATTACTTGGATTTTTCAACAAGACAATGCTCCTATTCATAACTCTCGAGTAGTAAAATCTTTCATTTCGAGTCAAAACGTTAATATCATGACCTGGCCACCAAATTCTCCAGATCTTAACGTAATTGAAAATGTTTGGGGCTGGCTAACCCGGAGGAGGAAAGCAATACCAAGATTAGGAAACATTAACTACAGATATTAAACGTGCTTGGAGCGAGATTTCCTTGAACTACATAGATTCCTTGTGTCATTCTATGAAGGACCGGATTTATGAAGTTATTACTAACAAAGGAAGCAGTACTCATTAATGAAATTACTTTGTTTTTTTTTATTTCAAATAAATCAAGTAGTAATTTAAGTTAAAATCCAAATACTTATAAAAATTAAAAAGCCAAAGTGCGTCTATTCTAATGACCAAGAAAAATTCGCCTTATTTGGAGTAGCTTTAAGAAAATGTTTGAAAACACAATTTTGTTAAATATGTATAATCATTTGAATATTATATTTAAAGTATCATTAAATAAGAAATGTTTTTGCATATCAACTTATTTTCTATCGTCCTTTAATAAATAAATATAAAGCAAAGTTGTATGCAACTAAACGTGCGTCTAACCTAAGACCAGCAGTGTAGTTACGTTGTATTCAAACTTTAGACGCGTTTTTCTCAAAACTATATTTTTCGAATTGGCGTACACGATAACTCGAAAAGTTATTGACCGATCTCCCTGAAATTTTGCACATATATTTTTTATGATATTGCTTTCTATGAGCATTTACAACTTTTCCAAAACTTTTCGCCAAAATAATTTTTTCGAAGCAAAAGTAGTAGGAAAATTCGCCCCAAAATTAATTTTGTTTAAGCATTTTATTTCGCGATTTTTTTTCTCCATTTATGTTTAATTCATATAGAAAGTATGGCATTAATAAACAAAAAATTTTTGGTTTTTTGTATTCACGTCACTGTCGCCGATGCTGCAATGCCCGCCGATTGAAAAGCCCCGCTGCGACCTTCCTGGAAGAATTGAGTGTACATCCGCCATTTTAAATGATTAAAATAAAAAAAAAAATATTTTATATTATTTTAATGTATAAGTAAACTGTATGCCAATTTTGAAAAAAAATATATAGACTTCTTCATTTTAAATATTATAATTTTAATGAAATCAGGGAAAATATGGCCGTTTCCAGGTATCTGTCCCCTTAAAATTAAATGCATTATTATTAATAGACTTGAAAGCTTTCTGTGATGAGCTACACTTGGTCGCAGCTATTATTGCATTTTTTTGTTTGTGTTTTCGTTCTTTTTTGTTGATTAAATCTCGCGCATAAATCTCTAAGTTTATCATATCTTTTAAATTTTTTGTAAACCAAAAAAAATATGTAAAGTCATTAATACCTACATATTTACACAATCTAAATTTGTCTGCATTCAGAGCTTTTTTTGTTTCAACACCTTTTTCCCCTTTTCTCTTTTCCTTTTTTAGTTTTATTTTTTTTCTTTTTTTGTTTTGCTGTTCTACCCTTTTCTCAAGTTCCCATCAACACTTAATTCCGCTACATTCCCGTTATGTAACCGAACAACTGCAACATAATTATCAACATTTTCCATCTCAACTGCCCACACACACACACACACGCACACACACGCACACACACACGCACACACACCCACTCCCACGGCCCATAAATCCTCCACATCATCAACGTCAAGTGCGCGTATACGAGCACAAGTGAGTTGGCGAGTGGGCGAGTGTGAGTGTGAGTGTAAGTGTTGAGTACCTGCTCGAGTGTGTTGGCTGAATGAGTGGTTAAGCAATCACAACAACACCAACTACAACTACTCTCGAGCATATGCACACTAATACATCAACAGCCTGTTCACGCGAAACTATGAGTATTAACCGGCACATGAATAAGTGAAATAAATGTGAATGAATGCAGCTGGAGCTGCTGTGAGTGGCACACACACACACACTTACGCATATGCAGACGAATGTAGGCTCACACCTACAAACAATCGCCGCCACTAGTTGATGGTGGAGTGATACCTGTCAGCCACGTGCCAACAACAACTATCACAACAACGCTAAGTTCTTATTTTTGTAACTGTGTAGGAGTAAAAGGACGAGATACTGGCCACATGTTGTTGTTGTTAGCAACAGCAGGCAGCGCATCAATTAAATGGAACAGTCGCGTTTCTTTTTTTCTATTAAATATTTTCTTATTTTTTCTCTTTTTTTCTTTTGCTGTTCCTATTGTGGCATAATGAGCGGGATATAATGGTTTTATGGCCTCAACTGAAGGCAATATTATTTAATCCAGTCTAAGCGTACCGTTAAAGAGGGGGGAAAAAATAATGACCTGCGTCTGCTCGAAGGGTGGCAAATGTATGCATTGAAGGGATTTGCATTGCAGAGACAAAGATGAGATGACGAAAGGGAATGGGTGGAAAAGACCTGTGAATGGAAACTGATTTGCGAGACTAGGCAAGCACTTGGAAATGAAAGCAGCTATTTGGGGTAAGATTTATGAAAATTTGTTGTAGAATTTATTGAATTTTCTTTGCATTTGTATAGATAAAATAGATAAAATAGATCGAATTTCTCTTTCTATTTGCTATAAACATTTTGCACCCATCCCTATATTTGCCTATGAATGAAATTAATAGAATTTTTAATAGTCTCTATCTAAATTGCGCCCTTCCTAAATCTCTGTTTTTATCTCAACTGGAATCAAATTAGTTTTAAATCGTATCCTTAAGTCATTTTGTACTTCTTGTAGTGTACGGTTTTATTCGCTTAATAAATGAAATGAAGCGGTATCTCTCAGAAATTGAAGGACAGAAAGTTTTATGAGGCCTCTGAATGACAACTAATTTTCATGAGAGTGTCATTGCCTGTCGTGTAGCAATCGCTATTAACAAAGCGGAGAAAAATGAAACAATCTTCCGCTTCCTCTGTGAATGCCCTGCCCTAAAGAAGCACAGAATGTTAACCCTGGGCAGGCCGCTGTTCGAGAGTCTCGAGCAACTGTCTGGCTTAGATGTCAACAACCTAATAAGGTTCCTAAACCGCACAGACTGGATATAGTCATGCCGTAAATAACTGGTAAACAAGTTGGTAACGCGGATGTGGCAACAAAATAGTGCGGAGGCGCTAGTTGGATTCTGAAAGAATCACCACTCAAACCAACCAACCAACCAACAAAGGCTTTTTTTAGCATTTGATGTTTCATAAACAAATGGAGAATGGAATAGCAGGTGTACGAATGCTTAGCCTACTATTTGACGCTGGGATAAAGACTCGCACATAGGTATTAGTGATGGGAACTATCGAGTACTTTGGCCAAGCGAATATTTATTGTTGTTGTTACAGCAGTTCACTAGGCCCCGCCACATCATCGTCTAACGCATCTGACTTCGTCTAACTCAGGAAACGAGCTGTTTCGATAGGTTGGATCTAGAAGAAGAGGCGTGTTAGGTGAGTGGTTTTAAGAGGTCATAAGAATAGGTGGTTAGTATCGTGTGGTGTCCCTTCAGATAGTGAGTATGTCGAGATCGATTCCAGATAAGTAGAAGTTCAACCTACTACAATATGCAGAGCGTAATGAAGGTCAATACTAACAAAGCTCTCATCACGCCCGTCTTAACGTATGGCGCAAAAGCGTGGACGATGACAACATCCGATGAAGCGACGCTTGGAGTGTTTGAGAGAACGATTCTGCTCAAGATTTTTTGACGACGATGGAACGATAAGTTGTATGAGCTTTACAACAGAATAAACATAGCGCAGCGAATAAAGATCAAGCGGCTACATTGGCTGGGTTATGTCGACCGAATGGATACAAACGCTCCGGCTCTGAAAGTATTCGATGTGGTACCAGCTGGTGGTAGCAGAGGAAGATGAAGGACTCTTTTGTGTTGGAAAGATCAGGTGGAGAAGGACTTGACTTCATTTAGCCCTTCCAACTGGCGCCGGTTAGCACGAGAAAGAAACGACAGGCGCGCTTTGTTAAACTCGGCCAAAATCGCGTAAGCGGTTATGCGCCAATTAAGAAGAAGAAGAATTGAGCCAGGGTTACGCGAGGCAGTTGAAGCTCTTCGTTTCCAATAGATGATGATTGAACTCTGATAACAGCATAACAATATCCAGACTGTAATGAAGGTCGGGAGTTAGGGAAAGTGATGTGAGTCTCCCAATGAATGTCTTTCAGTGTCTCTCTATATTCTGCCCGGGCCAGTAGTTGCAGTTGTATTTCGTACTGGATCTCGTAGGTGTATTCTGACTAGCTTGGAAGGTGGGCCAGACTCCAAGAAATCTCTGCAGCGATGATTCCCACGAGTGACTTCTGAGCAGAAATTGCTTGCTAATCATTTTTCTGCCCTCCATGACCGCGAGCATGGAAGCTCTGGCTAGCGTGATAGCAGTATTTTCACCTGGACTGGAGGTTTGTCCAATGCGAAACGCTTGTGCCAGGCAATCAGACGGACGCATAATATATAGTATCGCCCAGCCAATTACTTTATGTGACACTAGCAACATTTCCTTTTATCTACCCCAAGTGCTGCCGCCGATTTAAGGACTTTGTTGCGGCTTTGAACCGTAGTGGCTCTTGCGGTTGTATGAGCCGAAAAGAAAAGCAAACTGTTGGAGGTAAAACCCGAAGTTTTGTACCTCTTAACGTTGGTATTGGTGTGTCATCGACTTTAAACTTTAGCTGTAGTTTGACCTTCTTCGTCCTGGTGGTAAAGAGGTTCGAACTGGACTTAGAGGTTGTAAGCTGGAGGTTCATCGCAGTGAGAAAGCGAGAAAGGCTGATGTGATAAGTGTTCACCTTGGAACACAAGTCAGCGATGTCATTGACGGACGCCATTATCGAACAATCCCCAACCCAGGAGATCATATTTGTGGTAATAGAATACTTTGATATCGATCCTTTTAAGAATGGTGTATTTTTAAAAGTAAGGTTTTTTTAAATTACTAGATAATTTGTAATTTTACTTGTCGCATACTCAACATTCTTACTGTAAAGACAGCTCTTTAGAATCTGTCCTACTTTCAATTGTTAAAGTTATAGAAGAGTATCTATATCAAAAGGAGTTCGAAGTGGCCGCCTTTCGCGACAGCGAGGGGCCTTTAATAATGTCCTCCCGGAGGCAATCATTAATTTTCCTCTCAAGACGAAATACAAAGTAACCAGAGCTCAACGCCCTGAATAGGGGTGGATCCGTTGGTGCTCTCTGACAAGGTAAAATAACTATGTTTAATTCTTGACAGTAAGCTAGCATAGAAGCCTAACATTGTGAAGGGGATAAGGAAGGTAACAATAGCCTTATATAGATGCAAAGGGCCTCTCGCCTAAAGTTTTATTTTGGCTCTATAATACCAATATAAAACCAATTCTGTTGTATGGAATCATTGTCTGGCGGAACTCACTAGAAAGGATGGCATCGGTGAAGAAGCTGAAGAGAATCCAAAGGTCTTCCCTAGTTCGAAAACTTTGAGTTCATCACTGTGGTGATTGATCAATGTGCACTCCTGCTCAGTCCGAGCGGAACATTCTTCACTCATATTTCTTCAAAGGAAGAGTGGGCGGGTTGGTGGAGGACAAGCCAAGCAACAATCAAGGTCCTGGACTCGATGATGGTGCACTCGAAATTGGTTAAGGAATGCCTAACTTCACTTTCGATTGCATCCGAGTTCTTCGACATAAGGCTCATATGGGTACCTGGTCGTAGCGAGGTCGCTAGGTCGTCAGCTAGACAGGGTACCTGTAAGTTACTTACCATGCCAGGCGAGAGGATTGGGATCTCCTTGACAACCTGCGGTCTGCTCCTGGAAAGGTGGGCTTCCCGTCAACTCAGCGAACGTTCGGAAAGTACACAAGCTTGTAAGGTGGCGAAATCTTTCTGGCCACGAGTGGATCGGAGGTGCTGAAGGGATCTTTTGATCAACAAAACTCAGCTGTCAAATTTCGTGGGCGACCTTACAGAACATTGACTTCGAGGTAAACCTACTGTGAGGCGCGGCATTACTTCAAGATACTTCAAGTAAGTTTTATGGAGGTTATGGTGGAATCATCTCGGTACTTTCTTCTTAACTACTTTGCTTTTGCAGGGCTGAGATTTAGGTATCTTGGCTCTCGTCTCTTTGCTGACATAGCAGGCATTCATATTGAATACCTGATGAATTTTATCAGGAGTACGAAGCGGTCATCGTAAATCAATCGTCGTTCGGGTGTCTTCAATAAATGCTCATATCAAGAAAAATAGTAGGCGGGTAAAGTAGATTACCTTCTACAATCAAGATATATCGGGAGTACAACTAATTAATTTCGAATTTGTTACTTACCTCATATCTATTTATGTAGTCAATATTTTGACAGTGACAGTTATTCTATGTTAAAGCACGCCAAGAAATGTCAAATTACGTTCCAACAAAACAGCATTTGCGGGGAGGTTTGCTTTTGTTTTTCAATTTAAAGAAAAGTGCAACAGAAGCACATCGTTTACTCTCAGAAGCTTATACTGAATATCCTCCAGAGGTTAGAGTATGTCAGCAGTGGTGTGAACGATTTAAAAGTGGTGATTTTGACACAGAAGACAAAGAGGGATCAGGAGGCTTTACTCCATCAAGATCCATGTCAAACTCAAGAAGAACTTGGAGAAACATTGGGAGTCACTCAACAAGCCATTTCTAAACGTTTAAAAGCAGCCGGATACATTCACAAACAAGGAAATTGAGTGCCACACGAATTGAAGCCGAGAGACGTTGAGAAACGATTTTGCATGTCTGAAATGCTGCTTAATCGCCACAAAAAGAAATCGTTTTTGCATAGTATTGTCATTGGCGATGAAAAGTGGATTCATTACGACAACCCAAAGCGTAAAAGATCATATGTGAAGACAGGCCAACCAGCCAAATCGACACCAAAGCCGAATATTTACGGTTTGAAGGTAATGCTCTGTTTTTGGTAGGATCAGAAGGGTGTGCTGTACTATTAGCTGTTAACCCTTTCGCTACATCTTTTTATTGCGCCATCCAAAAAATCCAAATTTTTGTCTGAGTATTTATTTTAGGACCAATAACAATACAAATAAATTTTTTTTTTTTTTATTTTTTTTGTTAAGAGCATTTTTTTAATGTTGCCATATGGCAACAAATGTTTTGTATTGGTTTCAATCGCAAATAAACTTCTTCTGCAATCTAATGCAAGTTAACACCTTACGAGAAATTTGTTGTCATATGGCAACAAGCTTAGTTTTAAAAATTAGCACAACTTTTAAAGCTGCGAGCGAAAAAATATTTATATGCCAAATGACAGATTGAACATTTTTCTATATACTTTATTCAAAAATTGTTGAAAACATTTGCCCAAAATGCCTGAAAAATCTAAAAATGCAAAATACAAATTTGAGAGTGAAGTGCTATATGCCAGAAGGCTTTCTTTAAAAATGTTGTATTACCGATATATAATGGGCAGTTATTATTTATTTTATTTCTGTTTAACCATTAAACGTCAGTTTTTGAAAATATGTAACAAAAAAGTTAATATTTTTTACAAGAGAGTGTTGACGGCCTTTTAAAGTTTACTGTTGCCATATGGCAACAATATCGCGAAAGGGTTAAATTCGGGCCAGACGATCACAGCAGAGCTATACAGGCAACAATTGATACGTTTGAAGCAAGCCATAGCCGAAAAACGGCCAAAATGGGCGACCAGACACGAGAAATTGATTTTCCATCATGATAATGGTCGACCACATGTTGCAGTACCGGTCAAAAATTATTTGGAAAATGCTGGATGGGAAATTCTACCTCACCCGCCTTGTAGCCCAAACAAAGCACCTTCGAATTACCACTTGTTTCGGTCGATGTAGAATCACCTTTCTGGAAACGGTTCACCAATATTGAAGGTATTAAAAAATGGCTCGGCGGAAAAGATGAGAAGTTTTTTTGGGATGGAATCCATAAATTGCCTGAAAGATGGGAAAACATGCCGCTACCGAAGGACAATATTTTGGATAAAATATTTTTTCACTTTTATACTTAAATAATTTTTTTTTTTTAACAAAAAAATACGAAATTAATTAGTTCTACAGCCAATATTTTCACATGGCTCTCTCTAAATTGTAAACCTCATTATACCAATATACAATACATATTTTTTTTTGGTGCTAGTCTTTCTAGCCGAGTGAAATATGACCATTGCGGAGTGATATATGACTTGGGGTTTACCTTTTTGAATGTTATTAATTATATTATTCTGAAGGCCTACTCTAAGTTTGCCGCTCTTCGCCGCTATAGCAGGCTCCTTAAAGATCCGTATATTGGAAAATTTCAACGCGTTCCTATCCAATTGAAAGAACGAAGTAATGATGCTTAGTGTAATTTTGTTAGAGTCAATTTTACTAAGAAATAAGAAATTTAATTCAATCTCTTTAAAACAAAGAAAAAGCTCCTCAACTAAATACTTCGTGAAAATAGAATATGAAAATAAAAATAATATCGAGAATTGTTCAACGTCAGAGGCGTGTGAAATGAGTTGTACGCGAAAGGGCGATGCCAATGACAACTGACAGTGATTTATGGGCAAAGCCAAAGTGATAAGCGAGCGGAGCTGCAACAGAATACTGCCACATATGCACATATTCAAGCAACATTTGACGCGCAAAACTAAGCTTTGGGCAAAGATTTGCAGCAAATGCGGCAGGCAAAGCAAAAAAAAACGCACAAACCAAAAAACAGGAGGGCTCAATGGCAGAAAAAGTGAGCGTAGCAGAAATCGCTGAGATACTATTTCTAGCGACGGACAGCTGCAGTTCAAATAAATACAAGTGCATTTATGTGCCTGGTTGTGTGTGTGTGTGTGTGCGCGCTCCTAGCGGAGATAAATAGAACAGACATTAGTGAAAGCGTGCAACATTGCGTGATGGCATGCAACATGCTCGTTTTCCTCAGTTGCACTTTAAGTTGTTGGCATTTTTTTTCCACCACCCCAGCGGGCCCCACCAATATCTGAACTATTCATGCATACTCTACGAGCTGCTGAAGCTGAGCTGCACTTTTTTCATTTATTTAATGCAGAAAATTGTTCGAAACCGAAAATATTAAAGTTATTGCACAAATTCACAGCTCAACATATGCCACACTGCGCCACACCCCTGATGGATGTTTTGGGTTGTTGGTACATAGCATTTTTAGTTTCTTTTTTTAGCACTCGGATTTTCGGTTTCATTTTCCAGATGTTGCAATTTCTTTGTATCATGCAACTATCGATAGCAAACAGTTTTTTTTCCAAACACGCTATTGCTGTTGTTGTTGTTGTTGTTTGCCAACGAGATACAGTAGTTTGGCACGTGACGTAATTTATTTGCAAATCCTTATCGTCGGCAATCGACTTCCCAATCAACGCCCGAAATTCATTTAATTTGAGGCATGGCATTTTCCACTTGCCACATGCCTGCAATTGTTGTTGTATGTGTACATTGTAGCGGTTTACATTACACAGCAGCGGCAGCAGCAGCATTGATTCATATGCATGCTTATATTTCGCAGCCTGTCTGTGAGTATGTGTGTATGTGTGTGTTTGTCCCATGTATCCCGTAAATCTCTGCTCAAATAAGGGTGCGCCCTTTAAGCCCCTCTCGTCCGCTGTGGTGTTAAATTGTTAATCGACCTCTAACTGTGGCACAATACAAACGCATTAACCTGATGTCAGACAGCATCAAATCATGGAAAATGAAATTGAAATCGACAATGAGATTCGTAACAGTGTTGAGTGCCGTTTGTTGTTGTTATTATAGTTGTTGTTAGCGCCGCGAAGTCACGTGGTTGTTGGGCGCGCAAGGCAATACTCGGGGTTGTTTGTGTGTATGTGCATGCGTATACCTGTGTGTATTTTGTTTCTTTTGCCAGCACCTCTGCAATACTCGCCAGCAGGGTTGCACACTCGCGCATACACACACACACTTACATGCATACACACACACACACTATGGGTTTGTATGATTTTGTCTTTTTAAGTGCAGCCTGCGGCGCTCGCCAATATTGCCGTCAATTGGATTAAAAATACGAAAATGTTTTACTTCATTTGAGATCTGTTTTGTTGCCATAAAAAACAGGGACAAATACAATGAAATGGAATTAAGTATGTTGTTATTAACGCACAGAAGTGTAATGAAACAATTTGATTGACATATATGAAGGAAAACGTTTACCGTTGCAGCTGTATGAGGGAAAAATGTTCACGTGAAGTCCAAAAAAAATTAAAAGTATTGTTTTAGGGCAGCTATCCATGTGCAGGGTGATCCAAAAACTGGAATAATTTTCTAAAAATGATATGAAAAATGAAATGAAAATAAAATGATATAAAACAAGAAAAAATTAAAAGTATTGGTTTAAGTCATCAACATGCAGGGTAGTCCAAAAACAAATATGTACATCAAGAATAATTTTCAAAATCAAATAAAATAGAACAAATTTAAAATATTGTGGTCCAGAAACGAGTATATTTTTCAAAATAAAGTAAAATGAAAACCAAATAAAATCAAATAGAGAAATTCAAAAGTACTGCTTAGGTCGTCTATGTGCAAGGTAGTCCAACAATAAGCATATTTTTGAAAATTAAAGAAAATTATAAAAACTAAAAGTGCTGGTTTAGGTGATCTATATACAGGGTAGTCCAAAAAGAAATATATACATTAAGAATAATTTTCAAAATGAAATAAATCGAAAAGAAAATGAAATAAAATAGTAAACAGTAGAAGTACTATTTATATGTACATACATATGTGTACAGGGTGGTACAAAAATAAAATAAAATAAAATAAAATAAAATAAAATAAAATAAAATAAAATAAAATAAAAAAAATAAAAAATAAAATAAAATAAAATAAAATAAAATAAAATAAAATAAAATAAAATAAAATAAAATAAAATAAAATAAAATAAAATAAAATAAAATAAAATAAAATAAAATAAAATAAAATAAAATAAAATAAAATAAAATAAAATAAAATAAAATAAAATAAAATAAAATAAAATAAAATAAAATAAAATAAAATAAAATAAAATAAAATGAAATAAAATAAAATAAAATAAAATAAAATAAAATAAAATAAAATAAAATAAAATAAAATAAAATAAAATAAAATAAAATAAAATAAAATAAAATAAAATAAAATAAAATAAAATAAAATAAAATAAAATAAAATAAAATAAAATAAAATAAAATAAAATAAAATAAAATAAAATAAAATAAAATAAAATAAAATAAAATAAAATAAAATAAAATAAAATAAAATAAAATAAAATAAAATAAAATAAAATAAAATAAAATAAAATAAAATAAAATAAAATAAAATAAAATAAAATAAAATAAAATAAAATAAAATAAAATAAAATAAAATAAAATAAAATAAAATAAAATAAAATAAAATAAAATAAAATAAAATAGAACAAAGTAAGAGTATTGCTTGAGGTCATTTATGTACAGGGTAGATCAAAACCAAGTATATTTTTCAAAATGAAATAATATATAAAAGAAGATTTGAAATATAGTTTTAAGGCATTTATCTATATACAGGGTAGTCTAAAAACTAGTACATTTTTCAAAAAGAAATAAAATGACAACAAAATAATATCAAAAAAATAATTTTAAAGCATTCTCTTAGACAATCTACATATGAAGAAATTAAATATATTGCTTTAGGGCAGCTATCTATGTGCAGGGTGGTCCAAACACTGGAATAGTTTTCAAAATAAAATGAAATGAAAGTAAAATTAAATAAAAAAGAAAAAGTCAAAAGTATTGGTTTAAGTTATCAACATACAGGGTAGTCCAAAAACAAATATGTATATCAAGAATAATTTTTAAAATGAAATAAAATAGAAAAATTAAAAAATATTGCTTTAGGCATCTGCCTATGTGCAAGGTGGTCCAAAAACGAGTATATTTTTCAAAATAAAATAAAATGAAAACCAAATGAAATCAAATAGGTCAAATAAAACTAAAAAAAAATGAAATAAAATAGTAAACAGTAGAAGTACTATTTATGCGTACATATATGCACAGGGTGGTACAAAAATAAGTATGTTTCCGGAAACTAAGTGAAATATTAAAAATAAATAAAATAAATATTTCTTTAGGGCATCTGCCTATGTGCAGGGTGGTCCAAAAACAATTATATTTTACTAGATAAAATAAAATAAAATAAATTAAATAGAACAAAGTAAGACTATTGCTTTAGGTTATTTATGTGCAGGGTAGTCCAAATATAAGTATATTTTGCAAAATGAAATAAGATATAAAAGAAAATTTGAAATACAGTTCTAATAAGGCTTCTATCTATATACAGGGTGGTGTAGAAACTAGTATAGTTTTCAAAATGAAATAACATAAAAATAAAATAAAATATAAAAATAAATAATTAAAATATTCTTTTAGACCATCTACATATGTGCAGGGCGGTCCAAAAACAAGTATATATTTCCAAAATGAAATAAAATAAAATAGAAAGAGGTAAATTATTGCTTTAGCTCATGTACAGGGTAGTCCAAGAAGAAGTATATTTTTCCAAATTAAAAAATTTAGAAAAAATAAAAGAGTTTGTTTTGGATATTTCTGTGCAGGTTAAGGCAAATAAAATAAAATTAAAGAAAATGAAATAAAATAGAAAAAATTAAAAGTATTTGCTTAGGTCATTTATGTACAGGGTAATCCAAAGACATGTATATTTTTTCAAAATTATATAAAATATTAAAAATAAGTATTTCTTTCTGGGCATCTGTCGTTGTGCATGGTGTTCCAAAAACAAGTATATTTTACAAAACAAAATGAAATAAAATAGAAAAGATTACCAGTATTGCATTAAGTGATCTATGTACAAGGTGGTTCATAATCAACTATACTTTGAAATATAAAATAAAATTAATAAAGATTAAAAGTGCTGTTTTGCGACATCTATGTACAGGGTAGTCCAAAAATAAGCAAATTTTTGAAAATTAAAAAAATTAGTATAAACTAAAGTATTGTAAGTCGTCTGCGGGCAAGATGGACGAAGAAAAATATTTTTTTTTTAACTTAAACAAAATATGAAAGAAAAATTCTAAATTATGCTTAAGGGTATGTATCTATGTACAGGGTGGTAAAAAAAAAAAATTATTGGTTAAGGGCATCTAGCTACCCACAGGGTTGTTCTAAAACAAGTATAATTTTGAAAATAAAATGACATGCTAACAAAATATAAAAAGTTAAAAGTATTATTTTAGACAATACATGTGCAGGGTGGTTCAAAAACAAATATCTTTTCTCAAATTACAAAAAAATAAAAAATATATAAATAAAAAAAATAGTTAAAATTAAGAACATTACTTTTGGTCGACTATGGATAGGGTGGTCCAAAAAAAACTATGTTTTTTTCAAAATTAATAAAAAGATTAAGAATAAATACTTAAATATGACTTTACGGCATCAAAATAAAATAAAATGAACATAAAATAAAATTCAAAAAATTCAAAACACTGCTTTAGGCATTTAGCCATGTACAGGGTGGTCCATAGCTGGAATAAAATAGAATAGAATCAAAATGAAATAAAACGAAATCAGAATTTAATGAAAAAGAAAATATTAAAAGTATTGTTTTAGCTCATCTATGTAAAGGGTAGTCCAAAAATAAGTATATTTCAAAATAAGTAAAAGTAAGTAAATATTATTTTGGTCGTCTATGTACAGAGTTACCCAAAAATGAGTACATTTTTCAAAATGTAATTAAATTAAAGCAAAATAAAATAAAATATAAAAAATTTAAAGTATTATTTTAGGTCATCTATATGGAAAGTTGTGCAAAAACTAGCACATTTTTTCGAAATAAAATAAAATAGAAAAAATAAAAGTTTTTAAAATCAACTATGTATGGGATGCTGCAAAAACAAGTACCTTTATTTTTTATCAAATAAATATGAAAAAAAAATATTTAATTATGCTTAAGCGTAGCTATCTATGTGCAGGGTGATCCGGAACTAAAAATGCTTCTCAAAGTAAAATAAAATAAAATAAAATATGAAAAAAGTAAATATTGCTTTAGGGCATCTAGCTGCCTATAAGGTTGCCTATTCTGATAGGTACTTTAAAAGCTACTTAATAATTTATTTTTTTTTTAATAAATATTTTTTTATATGTTTAATAAAAAATTATTATTTTTTAATAAAAATTATTTTTTTTTTAAATAAAAATTTTTTTTTTAATAATTTTTTTTAAATTATTAATTTATTTTTTTTAATAAATTTTTTTTTTTTAATTATTAATTTAATAATTAATTTATTTTATTTTATTTTTATTTTTTGAAAATTTATTTCCCAGTCAAAATTTTTAATTTTTTCTTACCCATGAAACTGCAACGTTCCAGCAAAAGAATTTTCTACCAACCCACTCTCCCTAACCTTAACCCTCAAACTGTTGCACAGTTGCTAATTGTTACTAAACATTTTTCGTTCGCCTTCTCCATAACTCTTGTCTACGGCACTCCAGGTTATGCCAAAATTGTTACGCGTATTCGAAGTCTGCACTCAGAAATATGCAGAAATACCTATAACAATTTGAGTGCATTCTTAAATTTTAAAGAGAAATACCAAGCCCGTATTCTCCTCTTCATATTCATTTTCTGCACAACTCTCCAACAACTCACATGAATAGTAAAATAAGGAAGTGATAATTGCGTTTGACAACCCGGCGCGAACACTTTTTTTACACTCGTACGCCGTAGTTCCCACAACAGACGCACACGCACGCTGTGCATCCCATGCGTATATTCATTTTATACATAACTACACATACATACAAACATATGCACTCATACATAAGTATGATTTTTAATCCTCGCACAGTGTAAGCGCCGCGTATGCATCGAATATCCCAATGCGCCTCCCATTGAGCCAATTGAGGTAGCTAAAGGACAGCCAGCCGGGTGCATTTATTACGGTAAATGCCAATGAATAATGATGCGGATGGTGGATGGCTGACTGGAGGGAGTTCGAGGAAGACTAGTGACGGCGCCGGTGCTTTTGACAACGAGTAAGCCAATTTTATGCGCTCGTTCGGGAAGGGTATTCAACCCATACTTTTGAGTCGAGTGTCGACGCGACGGTGCATCCAAGTGGCGCCTGTCAGAAGTGGAGGCAAATGAGGAGTGTACAACTATTTTGCAGCAATTTTCATTACTCTTATAAATAGTTACTCATGTCGCGTGTTTTTTTTTTAATTTTTAAAAATTTTTTTTATTGTTAATTTTATTGACTTAACGCTGCTGAGCTGCGCATATTCATGAGTGCTGAATACACACCTCCATTTGTGCCGTACCTATAAAATCTGGAAGTTGAAGAAATGGAGTGAAAGCGCGCAAGAAGTGAGTGTCAAGTAACTGGAATATTCTTTGCCTTTGCAATGCATTGATTGCGATTGCCACCTTTTTCGTTGCAACACGACTTTAATTCGAGATTTTTATTATATTTTTTTGTGTCGCAAAATTTTATTCACGCAGGGGTTCCATGTTTTGTTCTGCTATTTTTACACACACTGCCTTGCTCTTGTTGTATTTTGCGTGCTGAGGTGAGCTACATAAAACATTCCCTGCTGCGCACTACACCGCTAAGTTGTTAAGACTCAAGGCACTCCTCAAGTGATTGGGGCAATACGAGTGCGCTTACCTCGCTGCGGCATAGAGTAAAAGTGATTGGCCTTAGAAAGTAGGTAAAACGAGGCAAGAAAAAAATTAAATAGCACACATTTGCTCCTCTACCTTCGTCGCAGGATGATTTGTCTACATACGTGAACTTGGCACTGAAAAAAAAAATAAAGTTCGAGGCAATCATACCACCAAAGGGCAAAGTACATCTCTGATTTATTTATTTTGACTCTATTTTGAAGCTCTATTCATGCAATTGTGTGTTATCATATCAGGTTAGGTTAAATGGCTGCCCTTCCTTGGGGCTCACTTGGACAAATATTCAAAATTCGTCCGATGATGATACCACACAGGGGAAAGGAGAAAGAGAAGGGAAGAAGGAACCTTGGGATTAGGGGAGGATAACCAAGCGCTTACGGCGACGCCGAAGGTGGCTAATTTACGTTCGCACTTAGCCGCATCAAGCCGCATTTCACCAGCTGTGTGAAACTTGAGCCCGCAATATCCGCAGATGTAGCGAAAACGTGAGAGCCCAGTTGTCTAAGTCTTTACCAGACAAGAGCAGGGCAGCTGAGAAAAAGGTGCTGAGATGATTCCACCTCGTCCTCAAGACAGCTTCTGCAGAACGGACTTCATGCAATCCCAAGTCTCACAGCATGAACACCTAACGGACAATGGTCGGTAAGGATACCGACCAAATTCGAAAGTTGTGGCTTTGGAGAGCTAAGGCTAGGAGTTCCCTCGAGCGTTTCCAATCTATCCGTGGCCAAAAGGATCTCGCGACTTTGCACGTTTGCGCACTAACCCAGCGTTCGCTGAGTTGACAAGAAGCCCATCTTTCCAGGAGCAGTTCACACGTTCTTAAGGGAATCTCAATCCGCTCATTTTGCGAGGAAACCGTCTCCAAAGTTTCCTGTCTAGCCAGCTCATCAGCCCAGCGGTTTACCTTTATGCCGCTAACCCAAATGAGCCTGATATCGAAGTGTTCGGATGCAATCGAGAGAGATGCCAGGCATTCCCTGACCAATCTCGAACACACAAACTACGAGCCCAAGGCCCTTTTTGCCGCTTGGCTGTCAGATTAAATATTAACTTCCTTAACGGTAACTACCGAAGTGAGCAGCCAATCCACTGCTTCCTTAATTGAGGATACCTCCACTTGGAAAATACCACAGTGGTCCGGAGCCCGAACTCCTCACAGAATATTCCCCCACCCACCTTCTGTCCGACTTCGAGCCATCCGTGAACATGCTTGCCACCGGCCATCGGCCTTGCCGCCAAGGGAATAAAAATGAGGGAATATGAGTGGAAAAGGACCGCTCGGACCTAGCGTAGGTGTACAATGATCCAGCACACCTGGGGTATACTCACAATTTGTAAGAATGTTAAAATGTGCATAGCTTAAGTCTAGCTCATGGCCCAAACACTTTACTCTGATTGCGTGGTATCCTGTCAGCCTCACCTGCAATTTTTACAGCAGTCAGCCCAACTTTTGATGACTTGGCTCAATGTTTTTCCGGCTACAGCCTCCTGAATGTTGGTATCGAGCTCATCGGAAGTGATTGGCTTTTTAGCGTAATCTAAGAACTGAATGCAGGTGGATAGGTGAAATGGTTGAAGTAGCACTCTGGCACTCCCCAAGTGGCACTAAAGCGCCGTTTTGATACCATTTTGAGACCCCCAACGGGCAGATATCTAAAGCCAACCAGCTGTTGTAATGGAGCAGCTTGGTGGCTGTCCCGGACTGTCGAAGAAAAGAGCACCCAGTGATCCTAATCGTCGAACTGCCAGACCCGCACATTTACAGAGAATGTGCTCAACAGTCTTCTTATATTAAAGGTCTCCAAAGCTTCTGCATTGGTAAATCTAGCTTTGCTACGTGTGTGTCGAGCCTCTAATGACCGGTAAGCATATCTAAGAGTTTTGAAATTGAAAGGCGTGGTGTCCTCAGGACTTTCCTGCATTGTTTTCGGAATAGCACATGAATAAATGGGGCTTCATCTCTTCCGCGCATTTCTGCGATATAAGTTGTTCAGTTCCGTCTTAACAACAGTTATTTAATGCCGATGACCTCGTAGGACACCTCTAAGAGCGATTCCTGGCAAGCTCATCAGCAATTTCATTTCCCTCTATGTTCTTATGTACTGGAACCCAAATCAGAGGAATATTACCTGCATACCCAAGAGGTTTGATCTCCTCCTTACTAGTTCCATCATTTGATCAGTTTGGATCTGTACCGTGGTATCGTCAGGGCCTTAATCGCGGCTTGGTTGCTTGGTTTATTGAAGTGATGATTCACCAATAATCCTCTTGTGCTTCCACATAATTTTGTTGCCATATCTTCGCTACCTACAAGTTATATGAATATTTCTTCACGACTAAATCCAGTCTGTGCAATTGAGAAACCTTATAAACCATTTAATGTATCCGCAAATCCAGCTCTGCAGCCTGAAGTTGACCGTACAACAGTCTGGTCCTTGAGCGTAACCCTTTGCTACGAGTCGAACCTTCTTCAGGTTCTCATCTTTAGTACGAAATACTAACTTGTTGCGAATTTCCTTACGGTTTGACGGTTGTTCAAGTGCCTTTAACCATATAAACGCGTCTTTGATTTTCAACGCCTCGGCTGAAGTTTGCGGATCTTCGGTGACAAGTCGTGCTGAGATCTCTACATGGCATAGAAATTATCTGAATTAGCAGCATCCTCCTTTGAATTGATGCTGCTAACCTGACAATTAACTTGCTTTGGTCTTCCTCACTGACCCATTCGCACAAACGTTGGTCGACCACTACCGCGCCAAGTATTTACCGCACCTACTACGCTTTGAGGTACATCCACCGATTCCGTCAACATAGACGGCAAATTAAAAATTCACGGTTGAACTTGTCAGTCGAAACTCCAAATTGAGTCTAACTTTATTTGATTATACAATTCTTAAACTAAGCTAAGCTGCTGTCGGTTGCTGTCGCTTTGTTATTCCACAGAATTTGATATTTAAGTCAGTGTCAGCAGTTTCGGTAGGAAAGCGGTTGCATTCCTTAACTTGTTGTGCTATTGCTTTGTTGTTCCACAGAATTTGATATTTAAGTCAGTGTCAGCAGTTTCGGTAGGAAAGCGGTTGCATTCCTTAACTTGTTGTGCTATTGCTTTGTTATTTCAGAGAATTTGATATTTAAGTCAGTGTCAGCAGTTTCGGTGGGAAAGCGGTTGCATTGCTTAACTCCCCCCTTTGTTAGATGAATTGTCCCGATTCAAAGATGAATAGTAATTGATCCTTTCCATAATTTTATCAATGGACATTGCTGGTTTTCGCATCGGAATTTGTTCGATTTTAACTTTGGTTTCCTTATTTTCTCGACATTTACAAATTATTAGTATTGCTATTATTAAACTTATAATAACTATTAGACTGTAATTTATGTAATGTATGTATGTAATTATTTTGCCTTTGTTTGCTTCGTATCTGAGTTCTGCAATTTGCTGAATATTTTCAATATTTCTAAAATGCATATATTCCATACTTAAATTCTTCATGATTGTTATATTAATTAATCTGACTGGGTTTGGTAAAAGTTGTACTGCGAGAGGTTTATGATGTTTATAAGTTACCTTATCAATTTCAATATTACAGTCTTCAAATCGTATCAAATAATTTCCGTTAATAGTAAAATTGTTAGAACCACAGTTGTGATATACAGTTTGATTCTTTGCATTGATTACATAAACATGGTTTGTATCCATTTCAATTACTTTTGATTGGTTATTTATCATATATTTACAGTGCATTTTACTCTTAAATAAATTTTCGATACATTCATCTTTATATTCTTCCAATTCTTTCTTGAAGGAAGTCTTTTTATATATAACACCATTTAGAGATAAGATTTCATTTTCTTGGATATAAATTTCTGCTTGATTAACATTGGGTATAGGTTGAACATAGATTAATTGATAGGTTTCTTTAGTAAAACAGGGAATTTTAACTAATATTACAATATTTCCGTTATGAGTGACAATCACAATTTTGATCTTACTTAATTTTTCAAAAGTTATATTAAAGTTTAAACTGTCGTCATCTGTGATAATATCTCTGCTCAGAAGGTTATTTTGGCTTGTCATTAGGATTTCTTTGATTCTTATGATGCTAGTCTCAATATACATTAGATTTTCTAACAGTTTGTTTGTCCACTTTTCTTTTGATAACTTGTTTAATTCTGTGTTAACTTCATTAATATTTTGAAACAATTCCTTGTAATGATGATTTAGATTGGCAGTGATAGTTTTAATTTCATGGTTAAATTTCACATTAATATTTTTCTGAAAATTGATTTGTTCAATTGCATTATGTGCGTTCACTGTGTTTACTTCTAACTTTCCTTCTATTTCTTGACGATCTTCATCATCCATTGTGCCATAAAGATATTTCAATCCTGTTCCCATAAAATTAAATAATCCTCTTTTCTGAATTCTATTATGTGGAGTAAGTGTGTCTATCTGAGTGCGAATTTCTTTAAGCACTAGTGCTTCTAAATTGTCAACTTGTTGTTTATACATTGTTGTATTAATTAAATAGGTAATTCTATCGTACCTTTCAATTAATTTTACTTTGTCTAGCTTCAGAAGTGAATATCCATTTCCGTGATTAAGATCTATGATTTCGATTTGTGCTGTGATCAAAGGGATCGCCATACAAATTAGGAAGAGGTGGAACATCGTGAACCTAAAAGATTTTAAGATTTTATATTATCTTTATGTAATAGGACTATGAATAAGTTCGTGCGGTTTTACAACAGATGGCGTAACTTGATTATTATTCCATCGATCCACATTTCCAAACATTCATTGGAGAGCTACTGTCGTAAGGCACAAACGTCAGTATAAGTTTTTTATTTGAAGCGTAAACAACAATATTTTTACCACACTTGAAAATGTCGAATTTCGTGCCAAATAATGTGTTTTTGCGGGGAATTCTTCTTGATTATTTTAATATGAAGAAAAAAGCAGCCGAAAGTCATCGTATCTTGGTGGAAGTTTATGGTGAGCATGCTCTAGCTGAGCGAACGTGCCAGAAGTGGTTTGCACGCTTTAAAAGTGGTGATTTTGGCTTGGAAGACGAAGAACGCGAGGGTGCGCCGCCAAAGTTCATGGATACCGAATTGGAGGAATTGCTCGATCAAGATCCGGCTCAAACGCAAGAAGAGGTTGCAAAAACTTTGGGAGTTGATCAATCAACCATTTCCAAACGTTTAAAAGCCATGGGAATGATCCGAAAGGTAGGCCATTGGGTGCCGTATGAATTGAAGCCAAGAGACGTTGAACGCCGTTTTATGGCATGCGAACAACTGCTTCAACGGCACAAAAGAAAGGGTTTTTTGCATCGAATTGTGACTGGCGATGAAAAGTGGGTCCATTACGACAATCCAAAACGTCGGGCAACGTATGGATACCCTGGCCATGCTTCAACATCGACGTCGGCGCAGAATATTCATGGCCTGAAGGTTATGCTGTGTATCTGGTGGGACCAGCTGGGTGTTGTGTATTATGAGCTACTGAAACCGAATGAAACGATTACGGGGGATGTCTACCGACGACAATTGATGCGTTTGAGCCGAGCACTGCGAGAAAAACGGCCGCAATACGCCGATAGACACGACAAAGTTATTTTGCAACATGACAATGCTCGGCCACATGTTGCACAAGTGGTCAAAACATACTTAGAAACGCTCAAATGGGATGTCCTACCCCACCCGCCGTATAGTCCAGACCTTGCGCCATTCGTTCATTCGTTCTGCAAAAGATTTAAATTGTGCTGAACTAAATCCCGGTTCGTTATCGCAAGTTATCCTCTTTACCGCTGGGAAGCTTTGTAAAGCTTCTAATACTTTATCTTGTAGTTTAGTTTTATCATCAATGTGTTTAATCACCAAAAATTTTGAGTATGCATCTATTAAAGTTAAGAATTTTAAGTTTAGCGCAAAGAATATGTCAATGTGAATCTGTTCTCCCTCCTTGTTTGGGATTAGAGCCTCGCCAATTCGAATTTGTTTAGGGTGTCTATCGTATTTATTTTTATTGCAGATATCGCAGTTTCTAATAAATTGTTTGAACTGTTTTTTCATTTTAGGCCAGTAGTAGTCCTTAAAAATCGGTTTGATATTTTCCTTATAATTTCTGTGCGCCCTAGTGTGAGTTTGTCTCACAATCTTCTCCTGGTCCTCTTCGTTAATTACATCCATTGCTATTACGTCTGTATGAAAAATTTTCTTTGCTATTCTATTCCTTAAAATTTGTTTTACTTCATATAAGTCTTCCATATTACAATGAATCCCTGTTAGCAGATTCTTATTCAACTGTTCTCCTATAATTTCTTTTAAAAACTCCAAGTCTGTATATCTTATATGATGTCGAAACGAATTAAAATTTTTCGTTCTAAAATGGTCATTCGTATTATGCTTGTTTAATACTATTTGCTGTGGAAAGGAGTTTAGAGGTTTCTTAATTGTTTTAATGTGAAAAATATCTAAACTTTCTGCTGAATGTGCAGTTTCTGTTAGGTCGTCGTTGCCATTTTCTAAATTATTATTGTTTAAAAACTGTCTAGAAAGAGCATCTGCTATATGATTGGTATTCCCTGGTTTATATATAATTTTAGGTGCATATTCCTCTATCAAGGCGTGCCACCTTTTCATTTTAGAATTGGGGTTTCTTGCCGATACTGCGAAAGTTAGAGGTTGGTGGTCTGTATGGATTTCTAAATCCGCTACTCCGTATAAGTAGTTTCTTAGACTCTTTAACGCCCATACGATTGCGTATAACTCCTTTTCGTTTGTCGCATAATTTTGTTCAGTTTTGTTTAGGGTTTTTGAAATGAACGTAATGGGCTTATTATCTTGTGCTAGTACGGCTCCAATTGCTTCATTGGATGTGTCTGTTGTTAGTATAAATTTCTTGCTAAAATTTGGTTGTGTCAATTCTACTTGTTGAATTAATTCGTTTTTTAGTTTGTCTACTGCGTTTAATGCCTCTTTATCTAATTCAATTATAACTTTTTTTGACTAATTTTGAGAAACTTTTCCGTTTTCTCCTGCTAAATACTTTGTTAATGGCTTTGTTATGTGTGCATATTTGTACACAAACTTCCTATAATACCCTGTCATTCCTAAGAAGCTTCTTAATTGCCTTAGCGTTCTTGGTACAGGATAATTCCTTATTGTTTCGATTTTTTTCTCGTCCGTTTTAATAACATTATGAGCTACTTGGTAGCCCAAAAATTTTACGTTTGACTTGAAAAATTCTGATTTCTCAAGTGATATTTTCATATGTGCTTTTTGCAGTGTATTTATTATTTTAACTAGGTAGGTAGGTAGGTAGGGTGGTTGTCGTAAGACACACTTAGACCTTCGGCAGGTCCATTGTGATGCCACTGGAGCTTATCCTTACTCTACGTGTTCCCTTTCAAACCATCCGGTTGCTTTAATAAACGAGCAGAGCTTCGTTAGCTTTAGATGGGCTATATCCGCTACATCGGTTAGAAATGCTGTATCGAGGGTGCGCAGCCTTCTCCTAGCTAGGCTTTCACACTCACATAAAAGGTGTCTGACTGTTTCCTCTTCTTCTGTATTTAGACAGCTTCTACAGAAATCGAAGTAAGGTAGTCCTAACCTTCTAGCGTGGCTGCCTATTAAACAATGACCTGTTAAAACACCTATCATTTTTCTTATAGATTCCCTGTTGAATCTTAGCAAGATCTTCGATCGACCGCTGTTCCAGTTCGGCCATGTCTGTCTGCTTAGTTCGCATGTTGTGAGGTTTTGCCAGATTGTATTTACCTTTTTGATGGTTTCCCTGTCTATAAGTAATTTACAAGTGGCTATAGGTATGGGTAGCAGCGCCTTATCCGGTTCGAGATCGAGCGTTGTACCGGCTCTTGCAAGTTCATCCGCCTTACAATTTCCTGGAATGTCCCTGTGGCCCGGTACCCAGATAAGGTGCACCTTGTAGCACTTAGATACGTCATCTAGTAGTTTAAAACATTCTAGAACTGTTTTTGACGAGTGTGTTTTTGATTCCAGCGCTTTTATTGCTGCTTGACTGTCCGAGTAAATGAAGACTTCATTTGTGGATAATACTCTCGTTTTTATCTCTTTAAGTCCCTCTTTTATGGCAGTGACTTCCGCCTGAAATACACTGCAATGATCAGGTAAGCGGAATGATTGGCATACTCCGAGTTTGTCGGAGTAGACCCCTCCACCTACTTTGTTATCCAGTTTTGAGCCATCTGTGTAGATGTTTACTTTATTTATCTTAACAATGAGCCCGTTATCCCATTCCTCTTTGGAAGGAAATACTGTGACGAAGGATTTATACAAATTGATGTCCTTGGTTGTACAGAAATCCGTTGTGTTGGGAATGCAGGGGAATTGTTCTAAAATTGAGGAGTGTCCTCTTTGGTTCGTTCTGAGTAGGCCGATTTCTCTTAGTCTGAGAGTTGCTTTGGCAGCTGTTTGCTTACCGTACTGCTCTATTGGTAAGATGTTAAGCATGATATTTAGTGCATCTGTGGGTGTGGTTCTGAGGGCCCCGCAAATGCAAAGACTGGCCATTCTTTGTACGTGTGCCATGGTTCTTTTAATGTACAATTTATCTAAAGCTGGCCACCATACCAATATGCCGTATGTTAGGATAGGTCTGACAATTGCCGTGTAAAGCCAATATACGATAGATGGGGAGAGACCCCAACTTAGTCCTATCAGCTGTTTACAAGAGTATAGTGCTATTGTCGCCCTTTTTACTCTATCTTCGACATTTGCCTAAAATGTTCATAGTGCTCGTCAGCGTTGCTAGAGTAAACTATGATATCGTCTATATAGACGTGACAAAATTTTCCTACGTATTGACGAAGGATATTATCCATAGCTCATTGAAATATTGAAGGAGCATTCCGTAATCCAAAAGGCATTCGAATATATTCGTATTTGCCGTTGTTCACGGAAAATGCTGTTTTTTCAATACCTTCTGGTTTCATTAATATTTGATGGAAACCCGATTCTAAATCGATCGTAGAGAAAACTTTCGCTTTCCCTAAATTGGAAAGTATTACATTGCAATCTGGGATGGGATACTTGTTTGCTATCGTTTTCTCGTTAAACTTATTGTAATCAATAACCATCCTCATTTTTGGAGTACCGTCTTCATTGGTACCTTTCTTGGGAACCACCCATATGGGTGAGTTATAGGGGCTCTTGCCTTCTCTTATAATATTTTGTTTTATCAATTTTGCTATTTATTCATTAACAAATTCATTGGCTGATAGCGGGTAAGGATATTGCTTACTCCAAATAGGACTGTTTGTAATAGTCCTGATTTCTGCGTTTACGTCCGTTCTAAAAGGTAGCGACGTATCTATTTTCCCATGTTCATTTAAAATCATACTTTTTATTTTCCCTATTTTATGCTCGTTGTTTTTTTTAAGTTATTTATTTGTCCTAGATCGATTTCGTCAAGGGTGTAAAATTTCTCTTTTTTCCATTTGTTAAGAGTGTATTATCTTCAAAATTTAATTGTATTTTCGCTTTGCTTAGCAAATTCATTCCTATTAGTATATCGCTTTCTAAATTTTTAACTTCATAAAATCGTGTTGAATGGTTAAAGATGTATGCATTATAACAATGCGTAATTGTTGTATAACCATTTATCGTTCTTACGCGTTTTGCAATTTCTAATTGCTCTCTATTAGGTAGAATGTTTGGTTTACAGAAGCAATTTGTTGCTCCTGTGTCTATCAACACTTTTAATTTTCTGTTTGTGCCTCGCAGTTGTCTGAATATGTAAGGCAAGGGGTTGCTTTGTCTAAAAAAGCATTCTCCTGTATATTGTTAATTCTTTGTTGTTTCGGTTGGGGTTGATGACTATTACCTGACCCGAAACCTCTTTTTGGCGTTCGCTCTTCCGGGTTATTATTAGATTGGTAGTTAGGCTTATATGTATTCTGCCTTGGTTGAGAGTTGGTTTGTTGTTTAAATTGGCGTGACCTATCCACTTCCATCGGTTCTGGCTTAGGTTGATTTTGCCAACCAAAATTTCTATAACTGTTGTTCTGTTGACCGGCACGTTGGTCAAAACGTAAACTATTCGAATGTTGATTATAACTATTTGGTTTAGGGAAATTCTTATTATTATTGTTAGAATTCCTATTTCTGTTCATTTGACTTCTGACTTGACTGAACTCATTAGCGAATTGGATTCTAATTTGGTTAGACTCCATTTCTTGGGCCTTAGCTAATGCCTTGGGTAGATCTGTGGGGTTAATGGCCATTGAAATATTATTTAAAGGATAATTTAATCCTGTTATAAAAACTCTGAGTGCATCTGTCCGATGTCTTTTGTTGTATTCTTTAGTTATCTCTGATCTATTCCCGTAGGTCATAATAGTTTTATTGATCATTAATGTCAATTGCGAATTCACTTTGTTATAATAATCTACTAAGTTCAAATTCGTTTGCCGTATTAGATTCAATTCTTGTTCTAATATATGCATAAGCAAAGTCTAGTCGGCTTATGATGGCTTCAAAATTAAGAGCTGTGCCATGATTTGTTAGAGTATCATTGGCTTCTTGTGTAATTTTATTCCTGAGAATAGTTAATGCAGCAAAATATTTCCTACTTCCTTTAACGTACAATGAAATAGTGTTATGAGCTGCTTCTCTCCAGCTCACGTAGCCCTTACAATTAAATTCGGGTAATGATTTTATGATATCTATATTAAAGTCTCACTACATTGAATTGTTTCTGAAATGCTTTGTGTCTCGATAGCATACTTGATTGCTGTGATTTCTGGTAGAGCTCTTTCGTCCTTTGGAGGTCCTTAATGTCCAGATATCTAGGATAACTTGATTGATGAGTCTCAAACTACGTCAATTCAAGTTAGTTGATTGTGGGCACAGAAAATAAAAATTAACACTTATTGCTTTATTTCTCCTTCTTTTTTTCAAGCATACTTTTTATAGCAATTTTAAAAAACTTTGATCTTAAGGATTGTCCAAAGTCCTTTTCCGATCAATAATTAATTTTTATATTCTTAGGCCCCTTGCGTTGGGCGCCAATTAAATAATTCACGGTTGAACTTGTCAGTCGAAACTCCAAATTGAGTCTAACTTTATTTGATTATACAATTCTTAAATTAAGCTAAGCTGCTGTCGGTTGCTGTCGCTTTGTTATTACACAGAATTTGATATTTAAGTCAGTGTCAGCAGTTTCGGTGGGAAAGCGGTTGCATTCCTTAACTCGGCATGCACAGTTCATACTCCTTGCTAAAGGTACACCTCATTTGGGACCACGCACAGTCAGTAGTATCTTACTAAACTGGACTTGCGAAGCAGTACACCTACGTACAGGACCTTTAATTCCGACCTCTGTCAACTTAATTTTGTCCTGCGGTACCGCCGTGTGGCATTGTTTCGTAAGGCCAAGCTGGACTATTTATGTCTCTTCACACACACATTGATCTACTCTCCATTGTTTGGTTGCCCTTTCTGTGCGGCGCTGCCATTCTTTCTTCCGCAGCCCCTGTAGCGCATTCGCGGACAGGTATTTCATTTTGGGCCACATCAACTTCGTTTGCTACATGTGCTTTACTATATTGCCTGGCGTAACTCTTTCTTGAACTACAACTTCTATAATCGTCGTTTAGGGCACATATCTCAGCCAGGAAAAGAAGATATGTTCCGCATTTTCACTGCAACTACCGCAGAACGAGCACTCCACTGCGTCATCATGACCAACTCTATGAAGGTACTCTCTCTCTCTCTCTCATGTCCGATCAGGAATTGTGTCGGTAAATCCGTTTCACCATGTCTCCGCTCGACCCATGTCTGTACGCTGCCGATAAGTCTGTGTGTTCACCTCCATTTTGTCGCTAAGTCCCAGCTATTTTGCCCCTCATTCATCCTCCTTTGTTGTCTTCTTTGCGCTTGTCAGCCGTAAGTCGTCACTCGTCTATTTAGACTTTTTATGGGTCATATTTTCTGCTCAATTCACAAACCATTATGTCCGGCGGCATAATATCCGATATGACACTCCCTGCTTCATATAAGACCGGTCTAAAAGCACAGGCAACTCGAATGACGTTTACCCTCGAAACTATTTCGTCTTCTTGGAGTAGCATTTCCACACTACACTATCTGTACTATTGTCTTCGAACGTCATATCAATTTTGTTTTCATTTGCATTGTCGTTGCTCAAAGTTTCCATATGTTGGATTTACGCTACTGTCGGATTTCGCTTTGTCCATACCCAGTATGGGACTTCACCCGTTATTCCTATTACACAACGGTTTCGTACATAACACGTCGCATTCACTGCCTCAGCTCTAAATGATTGAGGTGCATCTCCGTACTTCATCACGCACCTGACCATCTCGGCCCTTAACAAAATAGCACTAAACTTACAACTTGGATTGTTACGTTTGCGTTGTTGAACCCAATTTAGCATTTTTTTTTTGTTCACTCTTCTCGGGAGCAGAGGGCCTCGACAAGACTTTTCCATCGTACACGGTTCTGTGCGGTTGATTTTGCACCGTCCCATGAGATGTCGGCATCTGCTAGTCCGCGCAACATCGACCTTCTCCAAGTGCTTTTGGTCGACCACGACTTCTGCTTCCTTGCGGGTTCCAGTCCAGTGCCATTCTCGTGATGCTATTAAGTGATTTTCTCAGAGAGAGACTTTGTGAGGGAGGAAGCAGTTGTCATCGGCGAAGTCCAGGTTCTCAAGATGTCTGATGAAACTCCATACGTTGCCTTCTTCGTGCAGGGGCAGTTGGCTCATGACGTATTCAAGGACGATTGCGAAGAGAAAGGGCGACAGAGGGCAACCTTGTCTTACGCCTGCGTTGGTAGTGAATGGATCGCTGATATCGCCTTGTGAAGCACTGCCAGTTCGGAGTTCTCGTAGATGGCTTTGATGAGGCGGATTATCTTGGCGGGAACTCCCTTTCTACTCAGTGCCAACCACATTGCATCTCGTTTGATAGTGTCGAACGCCTTCTTGAAATCTACGAACAGCATGTAGAGCGAGGGGTGCCACTCAACTGATTGTTCTATGTACTATAATGAGAAGTGTCTTGGGTTGATCAGCTCAGCTTCGGTTAGGTCGAAAACCAGCTTATCCATCTCTTAAGGAGCGTTCGATAGCATTACTATTATTTTCATTAATAATTTTAATTTTTTTATTATTTCAACAATGACATATTTTTTAAAATCATTCCACTTGACCAAAGTCATTCGACAATTAATACAGGGTGGCTGATGAAAGCCGCTGCCAAAAAGAAATTGAATAACTTTTTTTCTTTTTAAGTTATCTGTTCCATTTTTGTTTTAATTTGCAGATTGATCTTTAAAATTTATTAAAATGGATAACTGGGACACGCAAACAAGAATTTGGATAGTCCGCCGCTATCACGCACTGGAGTCCGTAGTTTTGGTACAGAGAGAGTGCAGGCGGATGTTTGGCGGCGATCCCCCGAGCAGATGGACCATAATGAGACTGGTGAATAATTTTGCTGAGCAAGGAATAGTCGCAAGAAGGCCTTATCATCGAAACCCACCAGTTCGGACGGAGGAAACGATCGCTGCTGTAGCTGCAGCTATACAAAGCAATCCAAGGGTTTCAACAAGAAGCTTATCTGCTCAACTTGGTGTCAGCCGACAGTCTTTGCAAACAATAATGCACAAAGATTTAGACTTATTTACCTACAAAATTCAAATGGTTAACAAACTGAATGCAGCAGACTTGCCGATTCGCTTGGAATTTTGCCAGAAGATCCTGCAAATGGTGGAAGAAGACCAAAACATGTTAAACTGCCTTTTCATGTCTGATGAGGCCCATTTCGATTTAAACGGCAATGTGAAGAAACAAAATTGTCGAATATGGAGTACTTCTAACCCACAGATACTCCACGAGACGGAATTGCATCCTCTTCGCGTGATAGTGTGGTGTGCGGTTTCTCCACGCTGTATTGTCGGGCCTTATTTTTTTGAAGAAAATGGTCACACCGTTACGGTTACTGGAGACCGTTATTTGAAAATGCTGAAAGAATTTTTCTATCCAGAACTACGCCGAAAGAGAATTCCTTTCAACTCTGTGTGGTTTCAACAAGATGGGGCAACGTCTCACATAGCCCAGACTGTTATGACAGAGTTGCGACGAAAATTTCCCAATAAACTGATTTCAAGAAACTCCGAATTTCGTTGGCCCCCCAGGTCGCCTGACCTTACTGCACCTGACTTTTTCTTGTGGGGTTTATGTAAACAAGAAGTTTATAAAACAAAGCCAACAAATTTGGATGAACTAAAACAATCCATTCGGGCAACAATTGCGGCTATTCCTGTCGCAACTCTCAAAGCAGCAATGAACAACTTTTTACTAAGATGCCGCACTTGTGTCAACGAGCATGGGGGGCATTTAAATTCAATTATTTTTAAAACTAGTTAAGCTACATTTAATAAAATTTAATTACCTTCAACTTGAAAAAAAAATAAATTAATTCCATACACTAAAAAAAGGTTATTTGAGTTTCCTAATGTAGCAAAATTCATCAGCCACCCTGTACAAAAACAACACTTACTAAACATTTCGTCACCATAGACGCGGCTAATAAATGTCAGCATTTCAAACACAAAGGAAAGCAATAACAATAATATTTACTCAAATCACTCACTTTAACACGTTATAGACATTAAACAGAATTTATGAGTTTACAACAACACGCACATAGGCGTACAGACATATGTCGGACACTGTCACCTACACATTCACTCTATAAATTTTAATTATATTAGCGAAACCACTCGGTCGACGCTCGCATAATTGCAGTCATAAAATTTTAAAGCCTCTTCAAAGAAGCCCACATACGCGTTAACCCTCGTTAACCCACACACACACACACACACATGCATGCCTACATAGTTCGCAGTGTGTGAGTAAATACTACTGTGTCCAAAAAATAAGGTGACATTTGATTTTAAACTGCGCGCTTTGAAGGATTAGGAGAATTCTTTTTTTTTTTAGGTTGGTAGTACTGTGAGTGACATCTATGTCAAATTTCATGTGAAATATTCATTTACTGTTTGAGATACGCGTCGTTTTGTGAGCTGCTAAAAGTGAGTTTCTCGTTTTTTGCAATGTCGAAATTTGTTGAGCAAAGAATTTGCATTAAATTTTGTTTGCGGAATCAATTTTCGGATACGTTGAGGATGGTGCAGAAAGCCTTTGGTGATGAGGCTATGTCTAAAAAAAATGTTTACAAGTGGTATAGTGAGTTCCAAGCCGGTCGTGAACGTGTCGAAGACGAAGAGCGTCCTGGGCGACCATCAACCTCAACTGACGAAGCTCACGTCCAACAAATCAAAGATTTGGTGTTGAAAAACCGTCGATTAACGATTAGAGACCTTGCTGATGATGTTGGCATATCGAAAGGCTCAGTCAATACCATTTTGAAGGATGTTTTGGGCCTCAAGCGCGTCAAATCTCGACTGGTACCGAAAACATTGAATTTTTTGGACTCGTAATTCGTGATCATTTCATCAAAAACTCAACCCATATCGTTCCGCAACCACCGTATTCACCTGATCTGGCACCGTGCGACTTCTGGCTGTTCAGCAGGCTCAAAAGACCGCTCCGGGGACACCGTTTTGACACGATAGAGGAGATTCAAGCCGCAACGAAGACGGAACTGAAGGCCATCCCGGAAAGTGACTACAACCAGTGTTTCGAAAATTGGAAAAAACGTTGGCATAAGTGCATTGTGTCGGGAGGGGATTACTTTGAAGGGGATGAAATTGATTTGGAAGAATAAATAAAGAATTTTCAAAATAAATACAATGTCACCTTATTTTTTGGACACAGTAGTATATGACACTCGCAGTAATTTGTTGAGCAAATTTTGTTTTAAAACATCCTGCTCTATAAAATTAACGAAAACATGTTGATGTAGGCGGCAAATGACATCCACCGTTAAACCGAACGTTCATCACACGAGAGCGAGGCGAACGCACACCTCCTCAAATGCACCTCTACAAACGCCTGCAATGTCCCATCAAACTGTTATCCAACTACGTAACGACCTCGCTAAAATCATTAAATTTCGTTGTTTGTACTTGTGTTTGTTTATGTACTCACTATGAGGTTCGCATTTGTGTTTGAAGTTAGGAGTTTAGCATTTCATTTTATCACCTCGTTGCAGATGCACACACACATTTACTGTTATGTGAATTTGTAGGCGTTAATACAAATAAACTATAAAATTACAACATTAAACCTCGTCGCAGGGATGAAAATACCGAGAGTCTGCGAGCTCAAGCTCGGGATGCCGAAATCCCGGATTTTCTTAAATTAATTCCGGTGTAATTCATCAGCTGTTTTAAATAAAGTATAGGAAACCGTTTGGGTACCGTAGCGAAATCGGTTGGTGCGTGACTACAAATCAGAAATGCGTAGGTTCGAGTATCAGTGAAAGACCAAATTGAAGAAAAAGTTTTTTCTAATAGCGGTCGCACCTCGGCATGCAATGGCAAACCTCCGAGTGTATTTCTGCCATAAAAAAGCTCCTCAGGAAAAGTATCTGCCCTTCGGAGTCGGCTTGAAACTGTAAGTCCTTCCAGTTGTGGAAAAATATCAAAACGCACACCATAAAGAGGATGAGCAGATAGGCCAAACACCTAGCAAAAGTGTTTTCTTTTTTTTCATAGGAAATAAAGTTTAATTACTCCAAATTATAAAATCATGATTTGAAAATTTTATTTTAAATGCTTTGACAGTGTGACATATATACATATTTGAAATGTAATATCTAATCGGTGGAGGATAGCTCCATGTGTGGAAGTCCACGGAAGTGGAGGAACACTGATAACTGTTCGTGATCGCCTGATCGATTCTACTCGATACGATTCAAGCAGCTCACAACTTCAGGGCATCACCCAAGTATCCGTTTGGAAGCGAGTTATTGCGAGAAGGCGAAACAGCCTCGGATATTTGGTTGTTCGCCGTCTTTGAGACCCGCCTATGAAACTAAAATGAAAAAATGAATCGCCAATGAAAATAAAAAGAGAGCCTCGGATGCGAACTTCCTATTCTGATGACGATCACAGCAAACGACCTAAGAACTAACATATGACGGCGATCTTTTAATAAGGAAGGGACCTCTACCCGGCTGGTTGATAAGAGCAAAGGCTGACATCATTTTGATTTTTTTGATCCAACAGTAGGAAAATTCTGTCTACATAACGAAACATCCGCTAACATACTGAGGCTAATCGGCTTTACCGTGGTCCGAAACACCAGATTCCAGCATAAAAAAGTACACCAAGCCACCTAACATTCTCCTGATCGGAAAAGGCGAAACCAGATCGATCATGCTACCATAAAAGGAAGACATGCTTATAGTGTTTTAGATGTATGTGTGACCCGAGGATTTGACTCGATTCGACTCGGATCATTATCTTGTTGCAGCCAAGATCCACACACGCCTCTGTGCAACAAAAAACTAACTATCTAAGAAATGTTCAAAAAGCTGCAATCGCAACAGACCTCCAAAATATTCCACTCACTTCGCACTCCTGCTCTCGAAGAGTGCTGCTCAACAAACCAACATGTGCGAGCAATGGAGCTATATTTATTGCTCGCTGCATAACGCCGCCGAAGAATAAATCGGATTTCGGTACGATGAGGAATGTCACGCTGAAAAGCGCTGCAGCAGAAAAATAAACGCTGCCTTAGAGCCTCGCTGTAAGCAGTCGCCATTAGTTAAGAAAGGAAGAGGAATGTGTTACCCGAAAGAAGAAAATAGCGGCCGAAAAAGGTGAGCGCGAATAACTTGAGATACTATCTGATAAGAAAAACGCCCAGAGATTGTACCAGAAAGTTCGGTTTCTTACAGAAGATTTCAGTAACGGGCCGTTTCCTTGTGAGATCAATGACGGCAATCTTGTGCTGACGTCTAGAACATTCTTAAGTTATGTATGCAACTCTAGTTCAACTAGGTGAATAGTGACAGCTATAAATATCACAGAGAATGCGAAGATTCCGTTCCATCAATCATTGACGACGGGACCTCTACAGCCGCATCCAACATAACAAGATGCGAATAACGGTAGCACTCAATAGGAAGGACCTGAGGTGGGAGTAATCACAGGGCACAACGCCTGTGGTCAGCATATGGCTACCATGGTAATAATTGGAGACCCAGTATGCATATCCTGTCGTGAATATGAGGACACTGCAGAGCATTTTCTTTGTAGCTGTCCGGCGTTGTCTAGAATCAGACAAACGGTTTCCGGAAGACTGACCATCTATCAACACTGTTTCTCTATTTCTCCACTGCAATCTATCCGGATGTAGCACAATAGTTTTCCTGAATGAGTACTCAGACTTGACCAACTCCGCACAAATCTAATCTAAATGGTAGCACGTCCAACAAACAACAAAACCGCAGGAGCTGTCGGACTGCTGACTGAGGAGCTGGTAAAATGCATGCATCACCCCTACCCAAAATATGGTCAGATGAACGCTTGTCGATTGGAATTTAAGTGGGCTCTTTACAGTCCATAGGAAGGGTGATATTGCTATCCTTGCCACCTACCGCTGGATTAATTTTCTAAATATCACGAACAAGGCTCTATCGATCGGTTTGTGTGAACGACTAAAACCCACCATAAACGAACTGATTGGATCTTACTAGTGCGGATTAAGACCTGGAAAATCATAGGACTGTGCAAAGCCGCGCTGAGCAATACCAACAGCTTTGTCAGAATTGGGAAAGTCTTCTCCCGCCCTATTATACCTGAGGTTTCCCTGTCGTAACAATTATCTAACCTGTTGCTAGAAAAGATACTGCGAGCCACAAAACTTAATCGCTCAGGCACAATTTATTTTCATCATCAGCCTTTTCAACCGCGCTGTTAGTTCTGACTTTTCCAAACTGAATAAAGAAGCAAAGCGAATGGGTCTGGTGGTGAACGAGGACAAAACGAAGTGGCTCCTGTCATCAAACAAACAGTCCGCGCCCTCGCGTATCGGCACCCACGTCACTGTTGACAGTTATAATTTCGAGGTTGTAAAAGACTTCGTGTATTTAGGAACCAGCATTAACACCGATAACAATGCCAGCCTTGAAATCCAACGTTGAATCTCTCTTGCCAACAAGTGCTACTTTGGACCAAGTAGGCAATTGGGTAGTAAAGACCTCTCTCGACGAATAAAACTAACACTCTACAAGACTCTCAACATGCCCGTCCTAACCTTTGGCGCAGAAGCTTGGACGATGACAACATCCGATGAAGCGACGCTTGGAGTCTTTGAGAGAAAGATTCTGCGCAAGATTTTTGGACCTTTGCACGTTGACAACGGCGAATATCGCAGGCGATGGAACGATGAGCTATATGAGCTTTACGACGACGTACGAGGTGTATTCAAAAAGTATCGCGAATTTTTTGTTTTTTTTTTAATATTATTCATTCACTATTTTGTCCCCTTCAAAGTAATCCCTATGCGATATTATGCACTTGTGCCAACGTTTCTTCCAATCTTCAAAGCACTTCAAAAAATCATGTTTTTTCTCTTGTTCAGCTCCTCTTTCGAAGCCGTCTTTATCTCGTCAATCGTAGCGTAGCGTCGTTCTTTCATGGGCCTCTTCAGTTTCGGGAACAAGAAAAAGTGAGAGGGAGCCAGATCTCCAGATCGGTGGCTGTGGCTTTGGCATCATTAGTGTGTTGCTTTTGGCCAAGAAGTCGCGCACAAGCAACAATGTGTGAGCAGGGGCGTTAACGTGATGCAAGAGCAAACTTGTGTTCTTCCACAAATCCGGCCGTTTCTGGCGGATTGTTCGCGCAAATTGCGCATAACTTGCAGGTAATATTCCTTATTGACCGTTTCACCCTGTGGCAAGAACTCATAATGCACAACACCCCTGCAATTGGAGAAAACGGTAAGCAAAACTTTTACATTCGACCGAACTTGGCGCGCTTTTTTCGGTCTTGGTTCTTGCGGCAGCTTCCATTGAGATGATTGAGCTTTTGTTTCCACGTCATAACCATGAACCCACGAATCTTCACCACTTATGACCCTTTGGAGCAAATTTGGGTCGATGCGGACAGAGTCCAACATCTCATTGGCACTGTTCATGCGATGCTGCTTTTGCGGCGACCCGTCTCATGCTCAAATCATTGAACAAAATAGAATGGAATGAGCCAATCGATATGTCTAGGTCCTCAGCAGTTTCTCTAGCGGTGATCCGACGATTGGCCAATACCATTTTCTTCAGTTCATCAATTTTTTCGTCTGTTGTTGAAGTGCTCGGGCGTACGGAATGCTTTTCATCGTTCACATCTTCTCGGCCTTCTGAGAACCACCGATAACGTTGATTTGGTCCAAAGTAGCTTCTCCGTATAACACCGAATTGAGTCAACATTCGGAATGCATCCGCGCGCTTAATTTCGTTTTTCACACAAAATTTGGTACAGGCTCCTTGATCCATCTTTTTGAATTGGTAAAAATAGAAGACGAGCCGAAAGGCGTGGAAGCAAAGCAGCTGTCAACAACTAACCGAACATTCGAAATGGCCGAACTCGCCGGCATGAGTACCAACATATCGCCACAAAAAATCGAAATTCGAATATACGTAACCGGCGAAAATTCAAAATTCGCGATACTTTTTGAACACACATCGTAGACATAGCGCAGCGAATAAAGATCCAGCGCTACGCTGTCTTGGTCCTGTCGTCCGAATGGATACAAACGCTTCGGCTCTGAAAGTATTCGATGCGGTATCAGCTGGTGGTAGCAGACGAAGACCTCCTCTGCGTTGGAGAGATCAGGTAGAGAAGGACTTGGCTTCACTTGGTGTGTCCAGCTGGCGCCGGTTAGCACGAGAAAGAAACGACTGGCGCGCTTTGTTGAAGTCGGCCAAAATCGCGTAAGCGATTATCGCGCCAATTAAAAAGAAGAAGAATAAGATATAATTTCGCTATGATAAATAACTCATTACAATTTTTTTTGCCTTTTAAAGTAATTTGTGAAACTTATGGAATAAGTAAGATATCTAATATTTAATTTAAAATTTACAAAAAATTACAGATTTCTTAAAGCCTTAGAATTTCGTTCTGCCGGGTGCTTTCACTTGTTTATTTCTTTATTCCCATATCATTGGGACTTTACAGATATCTCTGTGTAAGTAATACAGGGCGGCGCAAACAACCATAAGTGGGGTTGCACACTGAAATAGGCACCACAAAGCAGCCATCACCAGTCCAAGCGCAACGAAAGTCTAAACAATAATAATTGCATTAGCAACAAAAACAGAACAAAAGGAAAAGTGTGCACTTTTGCAACCGCACCGTGTCGCAACGTAATTGCCGCAGCAAGTACTCGCATGCGTGTGAGTGTGTGCGCGTGTGTGTTTGTGCATTGGCCATTTCATTTAGTTGCATTAACTTCTGCACTGCTCGCTTGCTAAGCGTATGCGGCTGCTTTGAGCGACGCTCCATTGTTTCACTGCGACAACGATATGGCTATGCAAACAAAACTCACACACACACATAAACATACACAGACGCGCACGCATGGGCTTACAAGCGCATTTATGTACTTGCAGGTTCCATTTATGTACAAGCCGTTGTGGCCAAGTGTATGCTAGCAATTGAGTGTATGCCAGCAATTGAGTGCCTGAGGAAATTAGTTAAATGTTGCTGCAATTAGTGCGACCAGCTGCTTTAGCCTTTCATTTTAGCCCAGCTTTAGCACTTTTGTATTGTCTTGCTTTTACTTTTACTTTTCCTTTTTTTACTCCTTTCAAATATTATTATTGTCAGCACTACTTTTGTTGTGGTTGTACATATGTACACGTAGTTGTTGTGTTCCCTGTGGTTGTGTCATAGCAAAACACTTGTGAAAATTAGAAATTCACTGCAGCAATCGGCAAAAACAACTTGTGCAGCATGCAACAACTGCAATGGCAGAAGCAGAAGCAGAAGTAGAGCCAGTTGCGCTTTCGAGTCCCAGCCAGGGGCACATACTCGCTCTCATAGTCGTATACACACACATGCAAACAGAGTTTTGGGGTTTCAAATTTAAAAGCTTTTGACAGTCGACTCTTTATTGCGGTTGGCAGGCATTCATATTTAATAATAATTATTTAATTTAATTACTACCCAAAAAAAAGGAAAAAAAGTATGCCATCGGGAGTGCTGTAGAGTTGACTCTCAACACTTTTAGTTTTTTAGTTAACAAATAATAATAATGATAATAATAACAATAACAATAATAATAACATTAAGCCGTAATACAGAAGAAGCGAAGGGAAACGAGAAACTGAGGGAAACTGTCGCGCTCTGCCATTGGCGGAGATTTTGGAAATGTCACTGGTTGTACTCAGTCGCTCGGCTGCCAGTTGCGGCCTCAGAGACAACTCTGGCAAAACGGAGCTGGTGCTATTTACAGAAAATATAAACCTCCACCCTTTAGACTTCCGTCATCGGAAGTCAGGTATCTTGGAGTGCTAGTTGACTCCAAACTCCAACATATTGTAAATCGGGTAAAGAAGACCAATATTGCCTTCTACTCCTGCAAATCTATGTTCGGTAAAAAATGGAGACTCAAGTCACAGGTTGTGCTTTGGATGTACAACGTAGTGGTTCTGCCAATTTTAACGTAAGTATTCCGGGTTTGGCGGCCACCATAGCCGAATGTGTTGGTGCGTGACTACCACTCGGATTTCACAAATGGAGGGCCTACAGTTTTAAATCGCCTCCGAACGGCAGTTATTTTTCCTGAGGAGGTTTTTCATGGCAGAAATGCACTCGGAGGCTTGCCATTGCCTGCCGAGGTGCCACCGCTATTAGAAAAAACTTTTTCTTCTTTTTAGTCTTTCACCAAGATTCGAACCTACGTTCTCTCTGAACTCCGAATGGTAGTCACGCACTAACTAACTATAGATCCCTCCATTTGTGGAAAAACGTCAAACCGCACACCACAAAAGGAGAAGGAGCTCGGTCAAACCCCCAAAAAAGGTGTACGCGCCAATTATATATACATTCCGAGTTTGGGGGGAAGTTCTTCGGAAGGAATATTATATCACCAAACTGAGTAGGGTACCAAGGATCGCCTGTATTGGTACCGCCGAAGCGTGTACCCCAGTGCTTTCCTGAATATCGTCTTGTACTTACATCCCATCGACTTTTACGTTATTTCCATGGCAGCTAAGAGTGCAATCAGATTAAACGAGGTTGGCCTTTGTAGGCAACCTTTGGAAGCAGCCCCACAAGGGAGATGATCGCATTTTTAGGCACTTAATACCGTTTTTCTCTGAGCTTCGTATAGATCTCTCTATACGCACACTGATGTTTGTGGGTCGTGCAAGCGCCATCTTTCTAAGTAGGCAGGTTTCGAGAATTGAAGCGAGGGGAAAATCTGCACCGAAGCTTGCACCTCTGCCTGCACTACCGGCTCCTAGATGGAATGGGGTGTCAGAGCAGGGGCTTAGGGGACGTGGGAGCAAGGGAACGATGGAAATAATAATATAAGGTTGTCAAAAAAGTCTTGCGGTATTTTTATTGAATTTTCAATTGTTCATAAAATTGGTTATAATAATGCGATTTAAGTCAAATATGCACCGTTTTGTTCGATGACGAGTTCCCAACGAGATGCCAACTTCATAATGCCCCTCTTATAGGAGCTCGCTTCCCTATTGTCAAAAAACTCGGAGAGCCAATTCTCACAGGACTCTCTTGTGGACAACTTCCGACTACCAAGCTCGTTCGCTATGGACAGAAATAGGTGGTAATCACTTGGTGCGAGATCCGGACTATACGGTGGATGCAAAAGAATCTCCCATCCGAGCTCCCGGAGCTTCTGGCGCGTCACCAAAGATGTGTGTGGCCTGGCGTTGTCCTGATGGAAGACAATTCGGCCTCTGTTGATCAAAGATGGCCTCTTCTGCATGAGTGCTGCATTCAAGCGGTCCAGTTGTTGGTAGTACAGGTCCGAATTGAGCGTTTGGCCATAGGGGAGCAGCTCATAGTGGATGATTCCCTGCCAATCCCACCAAACACATAGAAGAACCTTCCTGGCCGTCAATCCAGGCTTGGCCACCGTCTGGGCAGCTTCACCGCTTTTCTACCACGACTGTTTGCGCTTCACGTTGTCGTAAGTGGCCCACTTTTCATCGCCAGTCACCATCCGCTTCAAAAACGGGTCGATTTTATTGCGATTCAGAAGCGATTCGCATGCATCCATACGGGCAAAAATGTTTTCTTGCGTCAAGTCGTGTGGCACCCATACATATAGCTTCTTTTTGAATCCAAGCTTCTTCAAATGGTTTATAACGGTTTGATGACTCACGCCCAGCTCTTGGCCGATGCTACGGCTGCTACTATGCCAGTATCTTTCGATCAATTCAGCGATTTTATCGCAATTTTCGATGACAGGCCTTCCGGACCGTGGCGCATCTTCGATCACCTCTGCACCAGAACGAAAACGTTGAAACCATCGTTGTGCGGTGGAAATGGAAACTGTATCGGGTCCATAAACTGCACAAATTTTATTGGCAGCATGAGATGCATTTTTGCCTTTATCGTAGTAGTACTGTAAAATATGCCGTATTTTCTCTTTATTTTGCTCCATGTTTGCGACGCTATAACTCACGAACGACTAAAAGCAAACAACAATTAATCAAACACGTGTTAGCACGTGAAAATAGCTTTCCAAAAAGCTCTAGCGTGAACCGATGCGACGAATATAACTAGAACTACGCGCGTGCAAAGACAAGCTTGCGGAAATACCGCAAGACTTGTTGGCCAACCTTATATTTTCCCCGATAGTCGAGCCGCGATCAAGGCTCTGACGACGCCATGGTGCAGATCCAAACTAGTAAACTCCTGTTAGGTGGAGATCAAATCTTACAGATGTGCAGGTAACATATTTCTGTTCTGCGTTCCAGAACATAGGAACACAGAGGGAAATGCAATTGCTGATGAGTTTGCTATGAAGGGGACTGAATTGGCCTCAGATATCAGATATCTCCTACTCGGTCATCGATATAACCCTCACAGTGCTTAAAGGGGAATTGCAGCACTTATTTCTCATGGAATCACAGAAAAGATGAAGCTCTAATTCTTCAAGTGCAATTTCGAAAACCCTTTGGTCCCGGTAAATGTCCGAGCCAGGGAGCTAGACGATTAACGTCACTGGGTTCTCCTTTCTTCGACAGTCCTGGACAGTGTTTGAACTTAAATCCCATTAAGCTTCTCCATTATAGCAATATCTCTGGCTTACTGTAGAAATCTTTCTTTTGGAGGTCTCATGCAGATAGCAAAATGGCGTTTTAGTGCTACTTGGGGAGTGCCAGACTGGTACTTCAACCATTTCAAAAAGGGCTGCATCTGAACCCCTTTCAACCTGAACAGGAAGAAGCTACGATTGTTAATAAGGTTGAACGCGTTCAAAGGACCAATAGATGGATGTCATAGACATCGTTGACAATTCAAAATGTATCCATGACAACGCATATTAGATTAGATTAGACTATTTCAAGGTTTGCACTGCGACCTCGTAGTCTTTTGCGCCCCCTACTCATCTCAATACCTCATCCAGACCCAATTATTTCACTAATCTCAAGATAGAGCAGGGTTGGATTGAGGGGGTATACGTTTCTTCTGGCTGCAGTGCGCTGAGATGTCTCACACTTCTCCGCACTATAGCGCGGCATTCAAGGAGAACGTACATTGGAGTCTCTTGGGATTAGTCGCAAGAACTAGTGGAGCACATCCCAATCCGGTGCAGATTACCACGCAGTCTGCAATAGCCTGCAAGAATGCGCGTGAGTATTCTCAGTTTATTCTTTGGAGTAAGCCCCTTTTGGTTTTATCCTCCCTGTAAGGATTTCACCTTTCGTAGCTCCATAGTTTGGTTCCACCAAACCTCCTTTAGCCTTAGCTCTTCATTCCTAAGCTTCTGCTTGATTATGCGTTGTCCCATAGTAATGGGATCGGATCCTATTAATAATGAGATCGCAGCCTCTCCTGTTAATGCGTCCACTACTTCGTTCCCTGTGTCTTGGAACTCAAACTAGCCGGACTTTTCTCGATACTCTTAGATACCAGTGAGGACTTAATCTCACAGGATGACAGAGCCTTGAGTGCCGCCTGACTGGCGCTCAGAGTGGCGATTCGCTCGATGCGGAGATTTTCTGTCTAAATTGATCTCTGCCAAAACACACACAGGTGTATGCCCTCCGCTTAGAATATGCATGTAAAATTACCCATCGGCACAGAATGCTTAGTTTTGAGTGCATATATTCCAGCGCTAGTGCCTTCTGAAGTCTTGTAGACATCTGAGTACCAATGAAGGTTACACTCCTGGTCTACTTCAGTTTACCTTTTCGTTCAGTTCGTTTCTAAACTTCTTTTTGATTTTGATGGCTTTAGTAATATCACGTCTGGGTAGCTGGTTAAGTGGGAGCTGCAGTCTCAGCAATTTCATATTTTTTATGACATCAGTTTTCCTTTGCCAAAGGCTTCTCTTGTAATATTCGAGAGGGTACGCTTGGCTGACAACTGAATAACTATATGAAGCGGTGTCATACACTTCGTTTATGTTTAGCCGGTATTTGCGGATAAGACTGCGGAAGTGCACCTACTTTTGCGCCAGATTTATTGAGAGGGGATTAACTACATCTTCCAACCGAATGAGTCAGGGAAGCTTGAAGAGGAAATAATTATGTAATATTTTCTCTTTATCTTCTCTCCCATCCATACTTTTGTGTTTAGTCTCATGTAGAGTGAGCATCCACGCCCAAGCAGTTGCGTTGTTAACCTTCGGTGCACCGGCCGGTAATTGGTGTTGCTAATAAAAATTTTCTAGGGTGAGCTACCACGGTAAGTATGCTAGTCTTTTTTATATCCCGCCTACTCAAAACCATCCATCCATCATTGGAACATATTGCTACCCAGATCATTTCATCTTCATTCAATCTGATCCGCCACACTCATAAACTAATCCGCCATAAAGTGAAACTTCACCCTTGAGGTGAACTGCACTGCCTAACAAAATGATTTTAAGGGCATAGTGCAAATTGACTTAGACTGGGAATGGAGTACCAGGACATTTTTTATATGAAAATAATTTCTTTCCTTAATAGCGGCAATAGTTGATTATCCACTTGAAAACTGAAAATCAGTTTGATGTTTGAGATAAATCAGTGAGTGAACTGAAAAAATACCAAAAAGTTTGGAGAACATAGTTTCCTGTGATGTTTGTTAACTACATAAAAGTCCTCATACATATTTTTGATCTATTACTCTATTAATGTTGCACCATTATTTAAACTGTTGCACCCGTATTTTAAATTAAAGATTGCAATCAACATCAATCTAATTATTTATAACTAATTAGGGAATAAATATTTGCATGCCGCCATTTCAAAGGCGTCAGCAACTTTTACTTATTTTGTGTTGAGGCAACAAACTCCCGGCCGCTGCCAACGTCACCCACATACTGAGGTTATTGCCTTGATTGCTAATTAATTAAAACCATATTAAATTTCACACATACAAACACACACACTTTGGTACACATTCAAGCGATAACAGGTTCTGTCTGATTGTGCATTAGCGCGAAAATTTGGCTGAGTTGATGAATTTACGATTTGCTGTGTGCAGCTTTTAGCTAAACCAACTGAATTTAATTTAAATATTTTTTCTTTTTTCACTTATTTAACGTGAAAATAAGTTATGAAACAAAATTTTTTTTTTTTTTTTTTTTAATTTTTTTTCTTTAAACAAGTAGGTATTTTTAGCTATCCAAAAAGGTATAACATTTAAATTAAGGAAGTAGCCAGTAAGCGGGTTGAGAACTCAATTAGTAAAAAATAAAATTTCGGAAGAAAGAAAAAATTGTGACTAGGATAAAAAACTTTCCAATTTAAGCTTTCCAGTTCCTTCTAATTCTCTTTCGGCATGGCGACCCCTATTTCCCTTGCAAATTTTCATCATTACTACTTTTTTAATTACTTCTCACGACGCTGGTTTTTAGTTCCTGCCTCATTTCGTCAGCCATTTGTTTTAGGACATCCACATAAATTTTCTTGGTGACTTAATCTAACCATGTAATTAGATGTAGCTACCATTTTGTTTATTTCAAGTTAGGTGGCAACGCAATTCAAGAATATTTTTTAACTAAACCTTTCTTCTTCTTTTTGGTTTGGTGTTTGGTGCATTTTATAACATTTAATTCAGTTCTGTTGTTAGCGTATAAACTTCAATTAAAAATAAGGTGGCAACTCCTCTAAAAAATGTTTGACTCTTTTACGGTTTTATTTGATATCTATATATCTTACATAGTTTAACGTCTTAACTCAGTTATTTTTTTTTTCATTAAAATCCATTGGCAACGTGATGAAAAAATATTTTTGAATTAAAGTTTATTTCTTTCTTGCGTTTGATAGTCTAATACTAATTTTTAATCTGGCCTAGTACCTAATCAATTTATTTTTTCATTAAAAATAAGGTGGCAACGCTACTCAAATTATATTTGGATTACCCTTATGAAATACATTTCATTTATGCCGTATTATAATAGTTAATTCAGTTTTAATTTAGTAATTAGCATATAATTTTCAATTAAAAATAAGGTGGCAATACCACCAAAAAATTTATGTTACCATTCTTAACAGTTTTCGCTTGATATTCCCTATTTCTTACTTATCTTAACGTTTTAATTAAATTATTACTTTTTCAATAAAAATTAAGGGGCAACGCTTTAAAAAAATTTGCATTAAACGTTTCTGGTGTTTCTATGCGCACATTCCGTTTAAGAAACTAACTTTAAATTTATGCGCACATTCCGTTTAAGAAACTAATACTAAATTTTAATTCGATTCAGTTCCTTTTTCACTACAATTAAGGTCGCAACGCTGCTCAAAAGTATATTTCGCTTTAAACCGTATTAAACACATTTCTTTTGATATCTGCACTGTAATAATTAAATCAATTTTGTAATTAGCTTCTCGCTCTCAATTCAAAATTAAGTGGCAACACCATTCAAAGAAAATTTTTATATATTCATTTATATTCATATATTTTATTTATTTTTTATTTATGGCAACGTTTAAAAAAAAAAAACTTTTTTCATAAAAAATTAAGTGGCCACTAAACAAAAATAATTTTTTACATTTAATTCAATACCCATAATTTAATATTTACCTGAATTTTGTAATGAACTAGTATTTAAATTTTAAACAAGGTGGCAATACCATTGAAATATGTGCTTTTTATAAAAATTTTTTAAGCACATTTGTGTGATATCTGTATCAAAGTTTTTATTCAACAATGTCAAAAGCCCCATTTTCTGTAATACAAATTAAATGGCAACCCTATTAACACATTTTTGGTGAAAGATTATCCTAAATACCTACATATGTTTGCTACCCTTATTTTAAGTTTTTTTCGTATATTTTAATACAAAAATAAGTGGCCACACTTTGCTGAAATTAGCACCACGCACATCTTCAGATTGAAAGCTTTCAAAAAGTGAAAAATGATGAAAATCCACTTATTTATGGTATTTGTAAATTTGTATACCCTGTGATCTGAAAGTCGCGGAAACAAAACAAAGTTAAATTTCAGGTAAATTTATTTTGCCTCCTTCAAATTGTTATTAATTATGACCTGCTTGAAACAACACACATATGTCAACGTTTAACCCAGTCCTCCATGCACCCCTGGCAAGCCGACGAAGGGCTCCTTCGTCGCATCGTCTTTTTGATCTCCTCTATCGACTGAAATCTCCTTCCACGAAGTGGTAACTTCAACTTGGGAAACAAGAAGAAGTCACACGGGGCCTATCAGGTGAATACGGTGCTTCCACGATGGTATTTACTTGGTGTTAGGTCAAATATTCCAGCACAATTTGGGCTCGGTGCAATGGTGCGTTACCATCATGCAAAATCCAAGAATTGTTTGCCCACATTTCCGGCCGGTCAGGCGGACACTAATGATTCGATGGCGCTAAAAAGTGACAGATGTGTGTCTTATAGTCCTCCCAACATAAGAAAACAAAATTCACCGGTTCCCACGTGCGTGTATATATGTTTGTATGTTTGTACATATGCTTTGAAGCTTGGAATTAGCCTTCTTCTCATGTTAGATTACTCAGATTCATACAGAAATAACGGAGTACCACTACAATTGATTTTTTGAACTTCTAACGTTTAATTTAACGTTTCATTTATAAAATAATTTTTGTACCTTGAAAAGAGATTTTTTATAAAATTCCACATCTGCTTGCCAAGTTCTGCACCTTTGAGGTTACACAGCCAAAGTATGAGTGATGGCTCATTTGAAAAATTAGTTATACTGAAATTACTGCGTTAAGACGAAGTTGTTGTAAGTGCTTGTAAATGTGGTTTTACACCGATTACCACGAGTAACACTTTCACTTACTTTACTATTTTAATTGTATTGAGTAATTTGGGGTAGCGAAGAGCAATCAGAAATTTAAGTAACTGAAAAAGCAATTTAAAAATAGGCTAATAAAACAGGAAATTAAATCTGTATGAAAGTCAACCCACGCAGCTGAACACCCACAAGCCATTGCCGCAGCAAGAAATGAGAACAAATGGGCGACATTTACAAGCAAGAAAAAAAGTTTGGAAAAAAAAACAGTTTTGTTGGTTTTAATTTATTTGTAGAAAAAAAATTGGAACAAACATTTTTTTCCTTTAATTTTTGTAGAAAAAAGAAATTGGAAGAAATATTTTTGTGCTTTTAATTTTTTTCTAATTTTTTCTTCTATGTAGTTTTTCTTGTAGAAAAAACTTGGAAGAAACATTTGTTTATTTTTTCTTCTATGTAATGTATTTTTTGTCGAAGAAACCTTTTTTGTAAAAATATTTGGAAAAAAAAATTTTCAGTTTTTCTTCTTCTTTGTAGATAATTTTTTTAGTAGAATTTTCTTTTTTTACTTTTAAGGAAGAATCCTTTTTTTGTAGCAAAACTTTAGAAGAAACATTTTTTTTTTCTTCTATGTAATTTTTTTGTCTAAAAAACCTTTTTGGTAAAAAAATTTGGAAACAAAAATTTTCAGTTTTTCTTCTTCTTTGTAGGTATTTTTTTCAGTAAAATTTTTTTTTTACTTTTAAGGAAGAAGCCTTGTAGCAGATTGGAAGAAACATTTTTTTGTTTTTAATTTTAATTTTTGTAGAAAAAAAATTGGAAGAAATATTTTTGTAATTTTACTTTTTTTCTATTTTTTTTCCTCAATGTCGTTTTTTTTGTAGAAGAAACATTTTTTTTATTTGTTGTTCTATGTAATTTTTTGTAGAAAAAACCTTTTTTGCAAAAAAATTTTAATTTGTTCTTTTTTGCAGATAATTTTGTCAGGAGAAATTTTTTTCACATTTAAGGAATAATATTTGTAGAAATTGTTTCGTTAAAAAAACTTTTTGTACAATAAAGTTCTTTTATGTAAAAAAATTTTTTTCAATTAATTTTATATAAAAAAGTTTGGGAAACAAAAATTTTAATTTTTTCTTTTGTTTTTATAGATAATTTTTTCAGTAGAAATGTTTTTTACTTTTAAGGAAGAATCCTTCTAGAAGATTGGAAGAAAAATTTTTTTATTTTTTCCTCAATGTCGTTTTTTTTGTAGAAGAAACATTTTATTTATTTGTTGTTCTATGTAATTTTTTGTAGAAAAAGCCTTTTTTGCAAAAAAATTTTAATTTGTTGTTTTTTGCAGATAATTTTGTCAGGAGAAATTTTTTTCACATTTAAGGAAAAATATTTGTAGAAATTGTTTCGTTAAAAAAACTTTTTGTACAATAAAGTTCTTTTATGTAAAAAAAAATTTTTTTCAATTAATTTTATATAAAAAAGTTTGGGAAACAAAAATTTTAATTTTTCTTTTGTTTTTATAGATAATTTTTTCAGTAGAAATGTTTTTTACTTTTAAGGAAGAATCCTTCTAGAAGATTGGAATAAAAATTTTTTTATTTTTTCCTCAATGTCGTTTTTTTTTTGTAGAAGAAACATTTTTTTTATTTGTTGTTCTATGTAATTTTTTGTAGAAAAAACCTTTTTTGTAAAAAAATTTTAATTTGTTCTTTTTTGCAGATAATTTTTTCAGTAGAAATTTTTTTTACTTTTAAGGAAAAATATTTGTAGAAATTGTTTCGTTAAAAAAACTTTTTGTACAATAAAGTTCTTTTATGTAAAAAAAAAAATTTTTCAATTAATTTTATATAAAAAAGTTTGGGAAACAAAAATTTTAATTTTTTCTTTTGTTTTTATAGATAATTTTTTCAGTAGAAATGTTTTTTACTTTTAAGGAAGAATCTTTCTAGAAGATTGGAAGAAAAATTTTTTTATTTTTAATTTTAATTTTTGTAGAAAAAAAATTGGAAGAAATATTTTCGTGTTTTTTAATTTTTTTTTGTTTTGTTTACAATATTTTTTCTATGTAATTTGTTTGTTTAGGTTTTGTAAAAAGATTTTAACAAAAATTTTAATCTTTTCTTCTTTTTTGTAGATAATTTTTTTCATAGAAATTTTTTTTGTGAAACAACTTTTTGTAGAAAAAACTTGTTTTATGTAATTTTTTTGTTTAATTAATTAAATTGTTTTGTAGAAAATCATTTTTTGTAGGAAAAATTTTCAGCTAATAATATGAGTTGTTTGCTTCGGAAATATTTGATTTCTTTTTTGTCAGTAAAGTTCACCAATAAATTTTAAATTTGGTTCTCCGCTCAATTTTCTTCAGAAAAATTTTAATATCTATAATTTGCCCGATTTTCACGATTTTGTTTCTATATTTTTCTATTGACAGCCATGCCACACACACTGCGTGAAGTTTAAAAAAAAATTCTATTTTTTAGCGAAAAAAATGATGTGTACTATCATCAGTTAGCTTAAAATTGTAGGTCCGCCAATTTATGCAACAACATCAAGACGCATGCCACAAATGGGTGGAGAAGCTCGGCCAAAGACCCAAAACGGGAGTAGAGAGTCAGATATAGACTTATAGGAAGTTTACAGTTCGACCTCATGGTCCATTGTGCCCTCTACTCATTACAATACTTCATCTAGCCACAGTTCCCTTATGAAATTTAAAATAGAGCTGGGTTGAACTGAGCGTACGGGCCTTACTTATGGCTGCAAATGGCCGAGATGTCTCAACCTTATCCGCGGTATAGCGCTATGTTCATGGAAAGGTGCATTGGAGTCTCCTGGGATTGATCGCAGAAATGACAAGAATCATAGAATCATATCCCAATCCAGTGCAGATGACTACACAGTCTGCAATGGCCTGTGAGAATGTCCGCATTTTCAGCTTAGCCTTGGGGAGAGTTTTTTACAGCTAACCCCTCCAGTTAGGGTTTTACCCATAGCAAGGGAGAGATCGGTTCCTATTAAAGGCAAGGCTGCTGCCTCTTTATTCAATCCGTCCGCTACTTCGTTCCCTGTGACCAAATCAGCTGGATGCGATTGAGCTTTCAGAATAGATTCAGTTTCTAGATACTCTCAAAGACCAGTGATGATTTAATCTCACAGGATGGCAAAGTCTTGAGTGCCGTCTTGACCGTCGCTCAGACTAGCGATTCGCTATTTCGGAGATTCCTGGCCAAGTCCGCTTGGAAGATTCTTGTAAAACTACACATCAGCACAGATGGCTTAGTTCTGCGTCCATATATTCCAGCGTCTATGCCTTCTCGGGCTGTGTGCCAAGTGCTGAAGCTGTGTTAGTTCCGCGCACATTGTCGAGACAGCGGCTCTCGACGCGCAAGCAACCGCTCCATATGTTATCATTGGCCTTTTTATCATGCTGTATATCCATCTTAGGATTCTTGAGATGCAACACCAAGATTTCCCTGCTAAACGTTTGCATTTGATGAGAGCCTTTGTTGATTTGGACAAGGTTGCATGTGCATGCCTTTTCCAGTTAAGCTTGGCATTCAAGATAAGGCCCAGATACTTAACCGCTCTAATCAATCTAATAGCAAGCCCACCCATGCTGATCTACCTCATTTTTGGTAAGTCTCTTTGCCTGGTGAAGGGAATGAATGAAAGCTGTTCCGGATGGATTTATATCCCCCCAGCATACCATCTTTTCATCAGCTTTAAAACTCTTTGCAAAGAATGTTCTCCTTGACAGCTTATTCCGTTGTTTGTCAGCAAGTAGAGCAGGTCGTCAACTACTAGGCTCCATAGGAGGAGTAATAAGACCCCTTGTGCGGACACCCCTTTTTTCTTGTAGCTGGATAGTATTGTCCGCTGGAGTGGTTACAGCTAACCTTGGCTATAGCAGGGACTCTATTCATCTGCAGATGGATCTGTGCACGTTCATCTTCTCTAGTGCGCGACATACCCCCGAGTGAGAAACGTTGCCGAAAGCTCCCTCAATATTGAGGAAGACACAGGAACTGTTTCCTCACAGTTGAAGGCACTCTGGATCTCCGTAGACAGCTGATACAACGCAGTGGACCTTTCTGTCCCGTATACAATCTGGTTTTGATGGAGAGGTATTAATCGGTCTAAAGGACTTTGCCAGTGAATAGTAGAATAGTGGAAGTCTCTAAGAGATCGGTGGGGATCATTAAATCGAATCCTTGCCCACAAGTAGTGAAATTTATATGGTTATTAAAAAAGAATTTGTTATGAAAGATAACGCAAAGGTCATTAAACTCGCTAACACACTGCAGGACACATGTCGAGATACTGTACTTAGTGCAAAAAAATGTTAGATTTTTTCGAGTAAGATATTCGAAAGCATTTAGATAATTGCAGCGAAAGTCGTGAATTCGCGCACCACAAGTAAAGCCTATTCATATCGACTTGAAGTTTAATGGCATCCTCTTGAGTCTTGATCGCTGAGAAGATCTTAAGGTCATCAGCATAAAGCAAAAATGTAGCAAATGAGAAACCTCTTATGATGTCATTAATAAATAACAAAAATAAAAGCGGTCCCAAGATACTTCCTTGCGGAACACCAGAAGTAGCAGCAAATGGGGTAGATGAAATACCATCAATTGCTCCAAGACAACGTCTATTGCTCAAATAAGAGTTTATCCATCGCAGAAATGCAGAATCAAAGCCAAAACAAGCTAATTTTTAACTAAGATTCTATGAGAACCTTTGTCGAAGGCTTTCGAAAAGTGCTACCCGGCAGTAGTTAGACCGATATTGCTGTATGGGGCCTTAGTATGGTGGACTGTGACAAGGAAATTGATATACTTAGAAAGGATTCACCGACTCGCTGCTCTATGCATAACAGGAGCGATGAAAACCACTCCGACGGCGGCGCTGGAAATGATACTCAGCATGCCACCTATTCACCTTATGGCGGAAAACCTGGCAACGAAATCCGCGAGGAGGTTAATGGCTGCTGGGGTATTCATCTGCAGAACCTTCGGTCACAGCTCAATAGGAAAGTGAAGCTCAAGTTGCACAGACTACATGACTCCGTACTTTAATTGAGAGAGCAGGTTTCGTACTACAATTGAAGAGGAGGGATGGCACGAAGGTATGAAGCCTGGCCATAGGACTTTTCACATCTATACAGACGGCTCTAAAGCTTTAAATGGAGTGGGAGCGAGCATTTATTGCTCAAAACTAGGGATAAGGCAGCCTATCAAGCTGCCAGACCACAGCAGTATTTTCCACGCGGAAGTTTTTGCTGTGGGGAAGGCCGCGGAGCTAGCCTATACAAGAACAAGAACAAGAAAGAACTCAACAATTAATATATACGTGAACAGTGAGGCAGCAATAAAATCAATAAGCTCATATTGTATTAAGGCCAAAATGTTCGACGGATCAGAGAGGTCATAGAAAGGCTAGCCGCAAACAGTAGTCTGCATATCTATTGGATACCTGGTCACAAAGACATTATGGGAAAAGAAATAGCGGATGAGATAGCAAAAAGTGCTGTTAGACTACCATTTGAAGAAGAGAACGGCATACCAAAACCGCTAAATACAATATACAATGAAATGGACGACTACATGAAAAGGCGAGTGGAATCTAGGTGGACGAATCTGACCACATGCAAAACAGCAGAAATTATGTGTAGAGCTAACGACAAAAAACTGACTCAATTCGTACTGACGCTCTCGCGAAAGGACTGCATAACTATCATAGATCATAAGTATGTTGACAGGTCATAATCTATTGGCTGCACATGCGTACAAGATAGGGATTGCCAACACGGACAAATGCAGGAAATGCAGAGAGGATGTTGAGGAAACTTTAGAACACCTTCTGTGCGTTTGTCCGGCATTAGTAAAAACGAGTTTAAAATGTCTGGGAGCCCCATGGTTTCAGGGTCTGGAGGCGTCTGAAAAGCGGTTCTCCCAGCTCTGCTCATAACAAACAATACCGGTCATATCCCATCAAATAGACAGAAGTATCTTCTTGGGGTGAAGGCCATCTCTAGGAGTCGGTTCAGGTGTTTCATCTTTATCTAACCATTGGGGGTTGCGAACAGGATTATTGTAAATGATACGGTTCAAAAAACATTCATTTTCAAGCCGTTGCAGCAGCTGAGAACACACATTCACTCTCTGCTGAAGGTTGGCGACGGAAAGTCTATGCGGAACCCATTTTCCCAGCTTTGAACCCTTTCTAACTAAATCAGGTGCCTGTGATCTATTTCATGCGACGAATTTAACCTCTGAGCTAGCAAATCGACTGTGAAATTTGGCTCAGCTTCCATGAGTTCGAGCAAGGCGTCGGAGTTAAAGACTTCAGGACGACCAGCGCGCGGGTCATTCTCCACGTCGCAGTTACCACTTCTGAATTTTGAAAACCATTTTTGCGCAGTCCTTACACTCGCGGTATCCTCTCCGTGAACTGTGTTTATTTCTGCAGCAGCAGTTGCTGCATTTTTACCACTTTTGAAAAAAAAAAATACAAAATATGCCTCTTATGGTAGTAGTCCGGTGTAACGACCGAAATTTCGACGTTTTTTTATGAATCTTTTTTAAAAAGAAAATAAAATGCAATCGTTTTAAAGTTCTTACATGTTTTTACTGGTATTTTGAAGTATATAAAAAAAATTTTTTTAAGTTAATTTTATATTAATTTGTTTAAAATTTTTGACGTCAAAGTGGAGTCCTTAAAAAAAAGATGAGTTGGTTCGGGGAAATACACAGCCTTCCGAAGTCCTCTGAAATAAAAGATGCAAAGAGATTATTATTTTGTAGACTTTATTTTAGGTCCCGAACCTAAAATATACATAAAAATAAAAAAAAACAAAAACAAAATGACGGACTTGTGAAAAAAGTTCTCAAAATCTATTTTTTTTTTCTTCATAAATTCTTTAAATTAAATACTTTATTATTAAAAAATTAAATGTTTTAAAGGTCCGGAATCTACATATGTATGTCTAGAATAACGGGTTAAATTTTTAGCCAAATTGGTTGAATTGTTTTGAGTCAGTGATTTCCCGAAATTTCGAAAACATGATTTTGACAAAAAGCGTTTAAATTTTCGACAACAGTTACTGCTGACGTGTCACACGCTTTCATACACACTACGGCGCGCTCTCTTAATTTAGCTATAACTTTAAAAATAATTAAAATTTCTGTCTGAAATTGTTATAGTATATTTTCAAGATGTTTTTCTTCCGAAAAATGTAAAAAAAAATTGATTTTTTGAACACGTCACATCGGGCTACTACCATATACGCGTTCGAAGATTCCATCTGATTTTTTAACAAGACGTGCTTCTATCCGCGATTAAAATCACTTGTTGAATGCACAATATATCAAAGAAAATATAAATAGTTCCGTGAATAATTTTTTTTATGCAAAAATCGTACAAAAGTGAAATTATGGGGAAAATACGCACGAACTTAAGGACTGACTTGATATATAGATATTAATTTGTTTCTGTCACACAGGAGCTGCTTACCTATCAAATGTCAACTCTTTGTATTACTTTCCCTATTAATTTACGCCTAACTGTACATGTAAAGAGTGATTAATAACGAATGCATTTCATCTCTCTTGTCACTTAATTTCTCAGCGTACTGACAGAAGTTATGTTGCCCGACCAAATCAATGTCAAAGAGAACTTCCTGCCAGCCCTAACCAATATTACTTTTAAAATAAAGTAGTTTTGCGAAAAGTAAATAAATAATTTATGCTACTTTTTATTAGAAATGTGTAGCATTTAAAATTAATGTGCGCTTAAAAATTCTCCAACAACGAGAGGCGGTAATGAACAGCGAATTTGTGCTGGAAAGCATAAAATGTAATATGAATTTCTGCGCCACGTTGGAAATGCTTATACACGCTACTTTCCAACTAATTTAATTTCCTTTTAATGTGCAATAAATAATGAAATAAAACAAGTGGCAACTACCCCACATATATTTAGATATATATGTGCGTGTGTGTATGTGTATGTGTGTATGCATTCATGCAGTTTTCCATCTCGTGCTGCTGCTGCTGCTGCTGCTGCTTTACGGCAAACTGGTAGTTGGCACTTTTACTTTAAGCTTTGAGTGGAGTTGGAAGTTGGCGAAACTGGCGCATAGCTGAGCGTAGCGGAGAAGCAACTTAATCTCGCTTAATTTAATAAAACATGCGCACAACTATTGCAACAAAATATAATTGCCACACAGTCACACAAATGCTCAAGTGTACACACATACATGCACGCGTGTGTGTGTGTGTGTAAGAGTGCATGTGCATGCCATTAAGCCACGCTCATTATCCTTAGAGAGACAGCAAGTGGAAGGCTTCGCACACTAAGCATCTCTCAACTATCTTTCCGTTCGCCTGCCTTCCGCCTCGCGCCGCTCCACTGCGCGCCATAGTAGTTAAGTCAGTTTAGTTCATAGCTGCAATTTACGCTTTTAAGCTGTCGCCGCCGAAAACTACTAACGACAAAACTTATAATTGCATAAATGTGCGCGCACACGTTCACACACACACAGCCGCATATGCTTATTTGAATCTATTTTAGTGCTTACACGCATTTGTAGTACTACCTGCGCTCAGCAGCAGGAGCAGAGATACATTTATTTATTGCATACAAACAAAGTTTCTGCTGCTGCTGCCGCCGCTGCTGCTGCTGCGTTTTGTCGCTTCCTGCCCGGAGAATACTTCAAGTGTCAAGTGTTCAGACTTTTGCCGTGTGAAATCTGAAACATACTTATATAACTATTATTTTAAATATGGATGTATGTGTGCGTATGTGTGTTCAAATGCGTTTCTAAAGGTTGCAGCATGAAAAGTGGCTATGGGGTTGGCGCGCGGGTTTTCACAGCATATGGCTGCCGGAAATGAGGCATAAATCAAATAAAAAAATTTAAAAAAAATATGCGCAATCACTTACAAAAGTGACTCAGAGTATTGTAGGAAAATTACCCAGTAGGGCATACCTAATTTAAAGTGCAGCTACTATTGGGTTTCACAGCGTTGCATGCCCGCTAATCGGCGTGAATGGGCTACAAAGTGCTAATAGAAGTTATTTGGCTCATTTGAAACTTCTCAGAAATAAATTACCATCGAGGTCGTGTAAGCTACAAATCTACCAGGTATATTATATACCTATGAAATGAGCCTTTTTTTCAATTCCAAACGTTTATTAGCTAAAACTGGTTACAAATTTAATCCTCAAAATAATAGCCATCGCTAGCGTCACATTTTTCCCATCTCTCAGGCAATTTGTGGATGACGCGCCAAAAAAATTGGCCGTCTTTGGCCGCAAACCAATCATCGAGCCATTTTTTGGCTTCTACGTGAGAATTGAAGCGCTGCTCGGAAAGTGCGTGGCCCATCGATGCAAACAAATGATAATCGAAAGGCGCCAAGTCTGGTGAGTCAGCCGCATGCACCAGCGGCTCCCAATCGTACATCTCCACCAATTTCCGGGTCGCTCTTGTTCGATGTGGCGGTGCATTGCCGGTTCATGCGACACCCATCTTCCGACCTTTAAAACCATGCCCATGTCTTTCAAACGTTTGGAGAAGGTTTTTTGGTCACTTCCAACTGCTCTGCCATCTTTTCTTGTATTTGACTATCATCTTCATCCAACAATGTTTGCAATTCGGCGTCCTCAAACTTTTTCGGTGGTCACGGTCCTCGTTCTCTACGCTAAAATCACACCTTCGGAGTTTTTCAAACCACCTGAAGCACTGTGCTCTACTTAGTGCATGTCCACCATAAGCTTCTATAAGAATTTGATGGGCTTGAGAAGCGTTTTCCTTCAATTGATAACAGAAAATCAACGATGTCCGCAAATCGTAGTGTGAAGGCACGAAATTCGACATTTTTAAGAGCGACAAAAATGCATTGTTTTGTGAAACGTAACGAACAATGAACTGAATATTGTTGACAGATGGCAGACGAAAAAAACAAGACATTTGGGAAGGTTGGTAGAAGACGCTAATAAGACCAGTAGCAACATATGGCTGCGAGGAATTGGTACTGACGGCTAAGATAAAAAGCTACATTCTCCACTTTGAGCATAAAATCCTAAGAGGGATATTTGGACCAGTAAGTGAATCTGATGGATACAGAGCTGATACAGAATCAGATACAATGGAGAGATCGAACAGCTGATATCAGGTCAAAACTTTGCGCGTTTCGCTAGAGCTCAGCGATTGAGCTGGTTTGGACAACTACTCAGGATGGACGACAGCAGAATTACGTAAGTGAAAATTTCTGTGATTTTTATAATTTTTCAAAAGTGTCACACTTTGAATAATGGACATTTTTGTTACATAAAATACCGTCAGCAAAAAAAAATTTAAAAATCAACGCGATTTTTGAGATACTTAAAACTTCCACTTTATTATAACAAACTTTAAGGGAATAGAGAACTGCAGTTTTTCCAAAAATTTCGAAAAATAAAAATTGTGATTTTGAAAATTGGAAAATTTTGGACTTTTTCTAAAAATTTCCAAAAAAAGTGTCAGATTTTGATGAAAATTTCTTCATCTTTTTTAATTCGCACAAAATATGGAACTTGTATTTACTTTATTATGATAATTTATTTTAATCGGCTATAAAACTGCAAATTTCAAATTTTTGTAAAAATTTCTAAAAAAACAGTAAAATATTGAAGAAAATTTTTTAATATTTTTTAATTCGCACAAAGCATAAAGCTTGCTTTTACGAGGGTGCGCTACTTGTACATGCCCACGTTATGTTTAGCTAGTAACATCTCTTGGAGGAACACATACCAAGTTTCCGCCAGACCGGTTCATTTTTTTGTGCTTGGCATTCGTTTGAATCGGGGAAGTCGAGTGATTTCCATTTTCCATCACAACACCAAGCACCAGCTCACGTCTCAGCAGTTGTGGTCACAAAATTATTAGAAATAGGGTTCCAACTCGTTTCACATACCTCTACTCTGCAGACTTGGCTCCCTCGGATCCTTCGGACTATTATCTCTCTCTCTCTCGAATTTGAAGAAATGGCTGGAGGGGAAAACGTTTCTATTCAAACGAAGAGGTGACTGCAGTGACGAATGGCTATTTTTCAAACTTAGATCAATCCTAGTATGAGAAAGGGATCAAAAAACTTGTTGAAAACTAGAACTTTTGGGTGAATTAAAAGAACGAAAGATATCTACAAGTTAAAGTTTGTTTTGGGCTTGCCAAAAATGAGTACGTCGACCTGGTGTAAAATCGTAAAAATTTGATCCAACAATTTTTTGTAGTTCAAATAGAAGAAAATTTATTTTAGTACTGAAAAGAACCAGCGAAAAAAAAGTTTTTTTGTCATTTGTGTCCGCCAATGCAGAAAAATCATAAAAATTAGTAGTTGAGAATATATTTTGAAATTAGCATATCTCAAAGCATTAGCAGAATAACGTTTTAATATTAAAACTAGTGCAACAAAAACCGCATGGAAAGCTAAGATGTCCCAACATTTATAAATTCAGAATGAATTCTCAAACTATGGAGCAAATCTAATGTTTCAGCATTGATCTATGCACTTAAGCGTTGTCTGTGAGCCATAGCGTACTTTTCCGCCACGTCAGGACTAGTAGCATGCCAAGGTCATGCTGGGAGTCAAGATTTCTCACGTAGTACGGAGCATTGACGATGTTTCGCCACACTTTATTGTAAAAAATAGTCCAACGGGTTTAAATCACAGCTCCGAGGCGGCCAATTGATATCGGAATTTCGGCTGATTATTCGGTTTTCAAAAACGGTAGCCAAAAGTTCGAGTGTAACTTTGGCAGTGTGACAAGTTGCACCGTCCTGATGAAACCAAATGTCGTCCATGTCATCCTCTTCAAATTTTCGAAACAACTCGTTGAGCATGTCACGTTAACGCTCGCCATTTACTGTGCGGAAGAAGAAGAAGACTCACCACTTTCGAAATAGGTTTTCAATATTTCCCAATTTTGTTGAAGCGTATAGCGTCCCATTTCGTAAATGTCAAACCTTTAAGTAAATTATGAACGCATTTGACATGTCATTTGTGTTACCATTCTTTTGGGGGTGAAGTGTACGTTGCTTCTTGGGGGAATGCACACAGAGGCGTATGGCAGTTGTGCCAGTAGCCTAAAGACCGACCATTGTGGCAGAATGCCACTCCTGCACGAGGTGCCCCTGCTTTTTAACCAAAAATGGCGGATCTAGAGAGGCATAACCCGAAAAAACCCGTAATCCTAGGTGTAATTCGAACTGTGCCTATAGGATGAATGGCACTACGTAAGTGTGTCTTATAACGGTGGCCTCCAGATATCGGGCACCCTCTGGTTGTAATTAGCCTTACCGCGACACCGGGGCACTGTCGTGGCTCGACCATCCTTTCCCCTTCACTCGTGGGACCATATGGCAGAGTTAAACAATTCTTTAAAAAAGGCAGGAGTGCCCAATATAAACCAGGTCGATAACGACCTTTCGGTAAATAGTGCCGAACTACCTTCAACATCGCAGGCAGCTAAGGGCAAACAATGCCCTCCAACTGTCAGCGAAATCACCGATATGGAAGTTGACGACATGGCCTTGGGGCCAGATGGCAAAGCTACTATATCACCAGAGGAAGAGGAGAAACTATTATCTTCTCCCACTTGTGACACAGGAAGAAAGGACGAAGACAAGGTGCGGCTTTGCGGTGCCGCCAGAAAACGCCTGAAGTACTTCCTGAGAAAAGGTCACAGCATCGACGAGGCAAGAGAGCTGGCTCAAAAACCAGCTGATCTGAAGCGACAACGCTCCAGCAGCACCACGCCAAAGCAAAGCTCCCCTAAGCGTGCCAATTTACAGGGGAGCTCTAGCGTTGGAAAAAAGGCAGTAGAGACTACCGAAACGGAAGGACCAAAGGCAGCAGTGCCTAATCCAGAAGTCAAGGTAGACTCAACAAAAATGTCTTACAAAGACGCGGCGTGCAGCACGAAGTTGGGAATAATTCCTCACGATTATCCAACTACGATATGGTCGACGGAGAGACTAACGGCCATACAACATGCTATCCTGGAGGCGATAAGGAAAAAGCAGACTGGGGCTGCAAAGCCCAAATTTAATAGCTGCACCTTTCGCCCAGGATATATAGTTATATCATGTGGCTGCGATGAAACGGCTAGTTGGCTAAAGGAAGCAGTTCCTAAGCTGAAGCCGTGGAAAGATGCACAGCTGAAGATTGTGCAGGAAGCGGACATACCGCGCCCACAAATCTTCGTTGGTCACTTTCCAGAATTGGACAGCACCACAACTGAGGATATTATTAGCCTCCTCGACGGCCAAAACGAGGGCCTCAACACAAATGACTGGCGGGTGCTCAACAGAGTGCGCAAGGGTACTGTGGTAGAAATTACCATTGCTATCGACCCTATCTCCGCAGAAGTCATAAAGACTTCCAACAACTGGCTGAACTACGGGTTCGGTAAAACCCAACTTCGGCCAAAATCTAAAGGCCCGATTGATCCGCCTAAGGTTACCGAAAAGGACTCTGAACCCTCGGCGAAACAAAGCTCTGAGGAAGCAGGAACTTTGACTCCAACGGCTTCAATAGCCCAGGACGAAAAGGCCAGCTGCTCCAGACAAGAGGCAGGAAAGCCAACAACATCTGGCACATGGCGCCATAACGTGGCCGAGGGTATTCGCATGCGACCCCCGCTGCAGGCTGATAAAAAAGCCCACAGCCACAGCCACAACAAGGATCGAAGAGGGGATCAGATGTCCGCTGAGGAAGCAGTCCTGCTGAAAAGCAACCGAGGCAAAAAAAAGGCAGCCATTGCCAAACGAAGGTTCACTAGATGACCTGGCCTAAGCGTAATTCTTACAACACCAGAAGGCAACTCGGATGCCTTCAAATAAATCTCCATCACGCAAAAGCAGCCTCGGACGTGCTTACGAAGAGATTTAACCAAGAACTCTTGGATGTAGCTTTCATTCAAGAACCATGGGTACGTAAAGGAGTCGTTCTGGGACTCCAGAGCGTAAACGGTAAGTTGATATATGCTGCCAACAAAGACCGTCCCAGAGCGGCGCTGATAATAAATAATCAACTAACCTTTATCCCAATATCACAGTTCATTACAGAAGACCTGGTGGCGATTTGGGTAAAAGTGCCAACGAGCAAAGGTGAGCATGAGGTAGTACTTGCCTCCGCCTACCTTCCAGGAGATGAGGTCACTGCTCCAACAAGGGAGGTTATAGCCCTGGTGGAATATTGCCAGCAAAAACGTCTCCGGTGGATCCTCTGCTGTGATGCAAATGCGCACCACACAGCGTGGGGAAGCACAAACATCAATCCAAGAGGTGAGTACCTTATTGAATTTCTACTTAGGTATAATATATCAATCCTAAACCGAGGCAACGAACCTACATTCATTAATGCAATCAGAGGTGAAGTCCTTGACATCACTCTCTCTAGCCATAATGTTTTGTCCGAAATCTCAAATTGGCATGTGTCAGAGGAAACATCTATGTCGGATCACAGACATATTAGATTCGATATAGGTGCAACCAAACCACAAACGACAATTTACAGAAACCCCAGAAAAACTAACTGGGACTACTTTCACTTCTATCTAGAACAAAGTGTTAACTGCTCTAAGCGTCACATTCAGCTTATATCTGAGCTTGAGTTCGAATCGAACGAACTACATTCAAACCTAATATCTGCGTTTCAGGAAAGTTGCCCAGTAAAAGTGAAAAAGCCACAAAGAAATGTTCCTTGGTGGAATAGTACACTTTCCAACCTCCGTAAAGAAACAAGAACCCTATGGAATAGAGCTAAAGCAATGGGGGACTGGTCCTCCTACTCAACAGCCCTAACCAACTACAATAAAGAATTGAGGAAATCTAAAAGGGCTACTTGGAGGAATCACTGTGAAAAGATTTGTAGTCTTCCGGATGCTATTCGAATCCAAAAAGCCCTACTAAAAGATCACTCAAACGGCATTAGTACCCTGAAAAAGCCAGATGGAAGCTACACAAGGAATCCAGAGGAAACCAGTCAACTTCTGCTGGATACTCACTTCCCTGGATCACTTGTGCTAGACGAGATCTCTGTACCGGCAGAAACTACTACATCTGCGGGTGCTGAGAACTTAAAACTAGCAAACAAGCTATTCCATGAAAAGCGGGTACAATGGGCGATATCAACATTCAGTCCATACAAATCTCCTGGTCCTGATGGGATATTCCCCTGTCTCTTACAGCAGGGTGCACACCATATTATCCCTAATTTGACCAGGCTATACAAAGCAAGCTTACTGCTAGGATATTTGCCTACAAAATGGGCTGAGGTTAAGGTCGTATTTATTCCAAAGGTAGGGAAAAAACCCGAACAATTGCCTAAATCATACAGGCCAATTAGTCTCAGCTCATTTTTCCTCAAAACAATGGAAAAGATAGTCGATCAGTATATTAGGGAATACAATCTAGCTAAATTCCCACCTATATCTAAAGGAGGTACCTGAACCCACCACTAGATGGATAATATTCATGCTGAAATCTAGGACGATCAGCACTGAACTAGGAGGAACATTCAAATCGATTAAAGCCACAAGAGGTTGCCCTCAAGGTGGCGTACTCTCACCTCTTCTGTGGACTCTAGTCATAGATGAACTTCTCCACAAACTGAATAACCTAGGATTTCACACTCTGGGTTACGATGATGACCTAGTAGTTTATGTATTAGGCTGGCATGAGGAAACCATTTCGGATCGCATGCAGCAGGCCCTTACAATAATAAACAAATGGTGCACGGAAAAAGGGCTCTCCATCAACCCATCCAAAACAACTCTTGTACCGTTTACCAGGAGAAGGAACATAAATCTCAAATGTCCGACCCTTAATAGAACAACACTTGAACTCTCGACAGAAGCGAACTATCTCGGCGTTAGTCTTGACAAAACGCTTACGTGGAACTCCCATATTGAGAGAGTTACTTCAAAAGCCACAAGGGCATTCTTTGCCTGTACAAGGCTTTTCGGCAAGACATGGGGACTAAGCCCTAGAATGACCTTCTGGACATTCACCACAGTTGTAAAACCCATAGTCACCTATGCATCTTTAGCATGGTGGCCCAAGGTCAAGCAAAGAAAGGCGGCAAACGAATTAAGCAAACTGCATCGCCTGGTATGTGTTGGCATTACAGGGGCTATGAAAACGTGTCCCACGGATGCATTGGGTGTGCTCCTGAACATACCACCGCTTCCAATTCTAATTGAAAGGGAAGCTCGCTCGAGTGCCTTAAGACTAAAAGGTATATCTGAACTTAAAAGTGGGAATATGAAAGGACATTTAAAGATCTTAGAAGACTTCCTACACAGTCCCATTCTTCATAGGGATGATATACTATCACCCAAACCAATACTCTTCAGGAACTTCCAAGTTATAATCAATGAACGAACAGACTGGAGAACGAACTCTATCACTTTCAAACCTGGCTCCCAGCTATGGTTTACTGATGGGTCCAAAATGGTAGAACAGGGGCAGGAATCAATGGGCCCAAATTAAAAAAATCGATTCCGATGGAATCCTACCCAACTATATTCCAGGCAGAAATACATGCCATCGAAATATGTGTGAGAGAATGCCTTAGAAGGAAAATGAGAGGTACTCACATCTACATATAGTACTTTCAGATAGCCAAGCGGCTCTAAAAGCCCTTCTATCAACAACTATCACCTCTAAATTGGTAAATGATTGCCTAAACCTTCTAAATACGTTAGGAAACCTCAACACAGTAACACTATGTTGGATTCCGGGACATGAAGGACATGAGGGAAATGAAATGGCTGATGACCTTGCAAAACAAGGAGCAAATATGCAACTTACTGGTCCTGAGCCTTTCTGTGGACTAACAAAAGGCCACATAAATGAATTCCTTAGGAAATGGGAAGAAAGAAAACTTGCCGCACACTGGCTAAACTGTGCCGGTCAGCGTCAAGCTAAACTATTCATAAGTCCCAACAAAGGAAGATCTGACAAACTTCTCTCACTAAACAGAGTAGATCTGCGTCTTTTAACTGGATACCTTACAGGTCACTGCAGCCTGAGGTACCATCTAAATAAGATTGGTCTATCCGAGACCAATGTCTGCCGCTTTTGCGAAATGGACATAGAAAGCTCAGAACATGTGCTTTGTGAATGTCCTGCGTTGGGCAGACAAAGACTTCACCACCTTGGTGGTACCGTAGTATCTCCATGCAATCTTTGGAACAACAAACCCAAAACTGTGCTAAAATTTCTAAAAAGCCTAAAACTCTAGGGTTACAAAATAGGCCTTCACAATAGATCAACTCTGGTCGCAGTGCGTAATGGCCTTCTAATAATAATAATACCATTCTCAAAAAAATAGGTGATTTAAAAAGCAAACGCTATATGGCCCTCCCTGTTGAAATTTCGCGTAAGGGTAATGATTTGATTCGATTCGCTTGAATATCCCGATAGCTGGAGGCCATAGGTCCAGAACGGTTTTTAAACTTGATTAAATAATATAGTAGTGGTTTGTTGTAAATTGGCAGAATAAAGTGTGTGCGTGTGACGTTTTTCGGTAGAAGCCGTAACTACCTGACTCCTGGTTTTGGCTTTTTATCTGAGAATTAGACGCTTTAACTACAGCATCTCAGCATTTTCAGTAGTTTTGACTTTCTGCTTAATTTTAATTTAAATATTATATATGTAGTTCACTTTATGATAAGGGCCACTTGAGGACATCTACGTTGGAAATTTTGTACAAAATTAATAAAACTCCGACAAATATTTAAACACTTTTAACAGAATTTAAAAAAATACAATTGATAATCTGTCTTTATAGCCCATTGCATTCCAATAAAATAAAGAAGTGGCTCACAATTTTTGGTGATTTTTAAACATTTTTGCGTATTTTCTCCATATAAGAAAAAAATTTCGCGAAAGTGTTATTTGGAGAAAATGCGCAATACTGTCAAGGAAAAAAATTATAATAAATCAACGGGATTTTCTAGCACCTTCAATTGACTTTAATGCGCTATACAACTGCGCTTTACAACTGCTACCAGTCTTTTTTTTCTATTTCTTTCTTTTTAATTGCAGATTTGGATTTAGTTATATGGTTTTCGATTAGGCTGCATACTAATTTTTCCAAATTTTAGTTTTATTAAAAAACTGTAGTCTAATTTTTCTAATTTTTGTATTTTATTTAGTTTGGAATTTGTATTTATATAAAAGAATTTGTATTTTATAAAAGAAATAAAATGTACGTATATAAATATGATTGACACTTACACACTTTTTTGGTTACTTCGCCGAGTTGTTGGTCACTAATTTGTGGTCTCGCCTTCGATGTTTTCAATACAGTTTACACCGCCCTCGAACAGATGGTCTTTTATGAGGCATTTTTTCATAACAGAAATAAACTCGGAAATTTGCCATTCTCCGCTAACGAGCTTGTTTTTTCTATTAAAATAATAATGAACATTAAAAAAATGAAAATATATTTAGAACCGATTGAAGCGAAAAAAGGAGACTTTCTGCGAACTCGCGCAATTTTGCTCAAAGCAATAATCTTCCAAAACTTTTAAAATGCTTCCAGGAATAAATATATATAAGTACCTACAGTGCACTCTTTCTCAACTGACATCTGTTTTAAGCGTACACTTTTTTCAGTGCATACCACAAATCCTTTTTTTTTGTAAGATTGTTTTCTCGCGAGCGGACAATCCTCCTCCTCTTTTTTTACTTTTTTCTCACAAGTTGATAATTTTTTCAGTGCCTTGGGTATCCGCTTAAGTGAGAGTACACTGTATATAATAATCCTACAACTAATTTTCTTCGATAAATGGCTGCAAAAGTTCAGTGCTCATTGGTCATATTGGCCACCAGTGGCGGTCAAGATATTATATTTGATGTGTTATTTTCAAAATCAAATTTTACGATTCACGAGCGTCTTAGGACCGCAAAACGTTCCATAGTTAAAACTGTACTGGACAGACATATCTTAAATGCTGTAGGAGAAGAAAGTCAGGCAACAACTCTCAGAGCTCTCAAGTATCAAGTGCGAATGGAGCAGCCGATATTTTGGGTGTAAAAAAAATGTTGCTAAATTCTGACCTTCAACCACACAAACATGTGACAGGGATTGAAATGCTTTTACAACTAGCAAAAAAAGTGATCGTGGAAATTATACAACAAAAAAAAATAAAATACAAAAATTTAATTTATTTTAAAAATAAAAAAAAAATTTAAAATATTAAACTTAATTTTTTTTTATAAAAGGATAGCTCAATTTACAAACTAATTTTTTTTTTAATCAAAATTTTTTTAAATAAATTTTTTTTTATAAAATTCTTTTTTAATTAATTGTCTTTATATAAATTTTTTTTAATTAATCTTTTATATTAATTTTTTTTTAATTAATTTAAATATACAATAAAAATAAAAATAAAAAAAAATTAATTTATTTTAAAATTAAAAAAAATTAAAACTTTAAAATTAATTTTTTTTTATAAAAGCATAGCTCAATTTAAAAAATAAATTTTTTTAATCAAAATTTTTTTAAATTAATTTTTTTTTATAAACTTTTTTTTATTAATTTTTTTCATATAATTATTTTTTAATTTATTTTTTTATATTAAATTTTTTTTTAATTAATTTTTTTTTTAAATATAATTTTTTTTTTTAATTAAATTTTTTATATTAACTTTTTTTTAAATTAATTTTTTAGTGAGGCGATGACTTATAAGTTTGGGGTTGTTAAAAAAATATGAGTATATTTTCTTTCATATTTTATTACTTATTTATATTTTAATACATTTTATTCATCCACTAAAATATTCCTATCGACCCTCTCTTGCACCCTGCGCAAAATGTACTCATCTTACACTCGCCTGCCATTGTGTCATTAAAGTGTGAAATCTTAGCGCTACAGCTTAGTTGCGTTCCCTTTCAACCCTTGATTTCATCTCTTCAACTATCAGTTCGAACACACAAACACACACACGAAGGTAGCTTCCTACCTCAGATACACTTCGATTCACACCCATCAACAGAGTGCCTTTGAGTTTTTCTCCAGTCGGAAAGTCACTTAATGCATTCATTTACTAAATTGCCTTTGTTGGGTGCATAAAAGGGCGAATGCTTGACTTTGGCTGGCAATAAAAAAACTTTTCAAATAAATAATAATTCTAATCATATTGTTGGAAAGTGAGTTTGAAGTGCGAAAACTGGTTACGCCTGCAAGTGTGGCGCTAATAAGCTGGTGCGCCTATAAGTATGTTTGTATATGCAATACAAATGCATGTAAATTACCTGAAAGAAAGAGAACTGCCAATTGCAATGCATACATTTAGGAGGGCGTGAATTTGATTTACTACTTGCTTTTGCATATGTAAAAAGTCGGCTTTGAGACTTGAATGCAACCCTTGCTGATTTATTTATTTCCTTCTGCAAGCGACTAAAGCGTATTGGGCACTTCCTGCCTGTCGAAGGGGATAGAGATAAAATTTAAAAATGGGAAAGCTATAATATTTAAATTTCTTCAAGTCTTAAGAAAACTATTTTTTAAATATTTTTAGAAAATCTCAACTAGTAAATTTTACTCAGGTAAGGAAGGTCAGTACAGCTTTCGACTCCTCCCTCCCTTCTTCTTCTTCTTGATTGTCGCGATAACCGCTTATGCGATTTCGACCGAGTATAACAAGGCACACCAGTCGTGTTTTTCTCGTACTAACTGACGTTCAACAGCAAGTGAAGGCAAGTCCTTCCCCACTTGACCTTTCCAACATAGAGGAAGGCCTTCCTTTGCCTCTGCTACCACCAGCTGAGGCGAAGCGTTTGTATCCATTCGAACGATATGAAAAAGTCAACGTAGCCGTGGTCCTAAAGCTCATCGCTCCATCGCCTGCGATATTCGCCGTTGCTAAAGTGCCATGATCCAAAAATCTTCCGCAGAATCTTTATCTCAAACACTCCAAGCGTCGCTTCATTGGATGTTGTCATCGTCCAAGCTTCCGCGTCATACGTTAGGACGGGTATGATGAGAGCCTGGTAGAGTGTTAGTCTTGCTCATCGAAAGACGACTGCAAATCTATGTCCGGCAAAAAATGGGGACTCAAACAGCAGGTCGTGCTTTGGATGTAGAACTTCGTGGCTCTGCTTATTTTAACTACGGATGCCTGGTTTGGTGGGAGGCTATTCGGAAGGGCTTTAACATCACTAAACTGGGAATTGTGCAGAGGACTGCATGTACTGGCATCACAGGAGTATGTAGAGCTTGCCCAGCGCTGCCTTGAATGTCGTTTTGCTACTTACTTCCCATCGACTTTTACGTTATATCCATCGCTGCTCAAAGTGCAATTACCTTACAGGAGGTTGACCTCTTTTTTTAGGCAGTTAACACCGCATTTCTCTGAGCTCCGTACAAGTTTCTCTACCCACAAACTGGAGTTTGGGGGTCGTGCCAGGGTACTCTCTCTAAATAGGCAGGATTAGAAGACTGGAACGAGGAGAAAATCTGCATCGAAACTGGTACCTCGGTCTTTTTCAAAGCTCAAAGTTGGACTTGTCAATCGGAACAAAGGTTTCTCTAAATCAGGTAATTAATGTATTTCCTTAAAACTGCCTAATATTGAAAGTTTTTTTCAAGCAGAAGTCTTTGCGATCCTGCAGGCATGCAAAATGCTTAGAAAACAAGAAAGCGAGGGAGATATTAACATGGACTTGGTAATGCATAACACTTATGTTACCTGTCATATCCGACCAACTTTCGCAAATCCTCCTGTCATTAAGCAGATAGGACTGCAGGCAGCAGGCAGAACTGAAACTGGGCCACTTTCTATGGGCGAAGCATATAAGAAAGGTAGACATCTCAGACAGTGCACTCTGCCCAGCTTGTGAAGAGGAGGGTGAGACGGCGGACCACTTTTGGTGAATCTGCCCGGCCTGCGCTCGAATCAGGTTTGAGGTCTTTGGCATAGATGTGCTACGACTCCACCGCCTTGGCTCCTTGGCTTCACAAGATCTCCTCAGATTTCTTCGGAGGTCAGGTAGATTGAAAGAAAGTTAAAAACGGAACCCGAGTGTTGTACAATAGGCTTAATATTGTAGTAGTGTTGTACTTTAGTTGTCCCGTCAATTAAAAAAAAAACGTTTTTCCGATAGTCAAACTACGATCAAGGCTCTGTTGATGCCATGATGTGGAACCCAACTGGAAAACTCTTGTCAGGAAGAGATAAAATCTCTTGCGTGTGCAGGTACATTCCTCTGTTTTGGGATCCAGGACCTAGAAACACAAAGGGAAATGAAATTGCTAATTAGCTTGCCAGGAAGTGAACTGAATTGGTCTCAGAGACCTTCCATCTGCGCATTGGCATTCCCTTGACTATTTTCAAGGGACATGGCACAACTTATTTCTCAGGAAGGAGCAGAAGAGATGGACTTCATGTACCATTTCGAAAACGTTTTGGCTTCAATATAATAGGTACCAGACGCAGGACAAGCTCTGGATTCATGAGTCCACGCCATTCAATTTCCAAACTCATAGCAGGACGATCAGTCCAGGTAGGTTTAACAAAAAACTCCCGTTGCAGAAACTGTGGAGATCCTTCAGAGAAAGAGACTGTTAAGCACTTCCTCTCTAAATATACGGGTTTGGCAGCTAGACGATTAAGGTCACTGGGTGCACCTTTCTGCGACTGCTTGGGACAATGCTGCAACCTAAATCCCCTCAATCTTCTCCATTACATCAACAGCTCTAACTGGCTTTAAATATCTGCCTGTTGGAGGTCTCGAAATGGTATCAAAACGACGCATTCGTGCTACTTGGGAAATACCAGAGTTGTACTTCAATCATTTCTCCTACCTACCTAACTATGTAGTTGGTATTTTTGAAAAAGATTGAGAATTTATTAATAAACTGTTAATTAAAATAACATGGAGATATTATCTTATTACCTCTTTTCTCTTTACCCATTTTTCAAATACCTTTTGTTTTGCCTTTCTTTACGCTTTTCTTCCTACTTGCTTCTGTGGTTATCATCTATTCAGCCAAGTGCAAATAGTGCAGTCTTTGAAACTGAACTTTAGTGCCTCAAAAAACTTAGTCGTATGTAAATCGGGTTGCAAGTAGTAACAGCATAATAAAAGCAACCAAAAATTGTATTTGCATTTACCCATTTATGGAGGTGACAGTTGATCCAACGTAGAAATTAACAAACGAACCAGCATCACACAAGCGCAATCCAGTTAGTTGTAACTGGCCAAATGCCAAATGCCACACACAGGGGCTATCAGTTAAAAAAGTGGTTAGGCAAAATTAAAATACACCAAATGAGCACCCAGTGAGTTACAAAGTATTGAAAATGATTACATAAGCACATGAAAGGCTTGCTTCATGCTTGTGGCCTAATTTTTTATGGGAAACTAATAAAATTTTCCGCCGGCAAATAGGTAAAATGGGATAATGTAAAAATATCATAGACTTCTCGTACTTCATTCGATAATGAAGTTAACATATTCAGGATCATCCGATTTACGCGAAAATATTTTCATAGTTTTACGCATGAAGAAGTGATCGTTTTTATAGTTCAAAAACTTGACCAACTTATTTTCACAAGCCTCAGTTTTTCATCTCGAAAAAATAATGGAACAGGTGGCAATTGCTATTCATAGAGCAGCTGAGAGCTGAAGGATGGTTGCTATGTAGAAGTCCATGCAAGTGGGGAAAGTTGCTGAACAACATTCGCTTGGGAGTGGCCAGGACTATTCTTCTAGATATGGTTCAAGCAGCTCACAACGTCCGGGATTAGCCCACGTATTCTCTGGGTAGCTTCCGAACACCCGTTCGGGATTGAGCTAACGTGAGAAGGTGAAGCATTCCAGGATAGCTGGTTGCACGCTGGGTTCAGGACCTATATCAAAGCCCGATTTTTTAACATCTCGCTCATTCGCACCTACGCCCCGGTGGAAGAAAAGGACGATGCGGCCTCAGATTCTTTCTATGTGCGCTGCCCCACCACGACATAAAAATCGTGTTTGGCAATTTCCACCCCAGGTTGGGCAAGTAGGGAATTTTTAGTCCCACAGTCGGAAAATTCAGCCTGCACAACGAAACATCCGGTAACGGACAGAGGCTGATCGATTTCGCCGGGGCCCGAAACATGGTAGTCTGCAGCACCAGGTTCCAGCATAAGAAGATTCACCAAGCTACCAGGCTGCCTTCTGATTGAAAAACGCGAAACCATATCGATCATGTTGTGATGGATGGAAGACACGCTTCTAGTGTTTTAGATGTACCTTCGATCCGAGGACCCAACATCGACTCGGATCATTACCTCGTTGCAGCCAAACTACGCACACGCCTCTGTGCAGCAAAAAACGTGCATCTACCTACGCAAAGAATGTGCGACATCGAAAAGCTGCAATCTGAACAGACCATCAGAAGATTCGCCGCCACTCGATTCTCACTCCTGCTCTCAGAGAGTGCTGCCCAACAAACCGGCATGGAGCAACATTTCTCGTTCTCTATGTACCGCCGCCGAAGAAGAAATTGGACTCCGGTGAGCCCGAAAAAACAGTTGGTACCACGGCGAATGTCACGCTGCCCCAGAAAGCAAAGATGTTGGCTACAGAGCCACGCTGGAAAAGACCCTGTACTCGACAGTATGAAAAGGAGTTTCCTATATGCCGCGATGAATTTGGTATCCCCGCAAAACTAATACGGCTATGCAAGATGACGTTGTTCAATACCAGCAGCGCCGTCAGAATTGGGAAGGACCTCCCCGAGCCACTTGATACCAAACAATGTCTCAGAGAGGATGGGTCTGGTGGTGTACGAGGAAAAAGGAAGCACCTCCTGTCTTCAAACAAAAAGTCGGCACACTCGCGTATCGGCATCTACGTCACTATTGACAGTTATGATTTCGAGGTTGTAAAAGAATTCGATTTATTCTGGAACCAGCCTTAACACCGAAAACAATGTCAGCCTTGAAATCCAACGCAGAATCTCTCTTGCCAACAAGTGCTACTTTGGACTAAGTAGGCAAATGAGTAGTAAAGTCCTCTCTCTCGACGAACAAAACTAACACTCTACAAGGCTCTCATCATGTCCGTTCTAACGTATGGCGCAGAAGAGTGGACGATGACAACATCCGATGAAACGACGCTTGGAGTCTTTGAGAGGAAGATTTTTGGAACTTTGCACGTTGGCGACGGCGAGTATCGCAGGCGATGGAACGATGAGCTCCGTTAGCTGGGTTATGTCGTCCGAGTGGATACAAACCAACACCGGATTGTTCGGTAAGAGAGTCAAAGGGTGTTCTCCCAACAACCGTGCTCTCCTCCTAGAAAGGTTGGACAATTACAAAAGAAGTGTTCTACTATTTCTTCTCCTTCCTAGTTTTTATAACTTCCGCAATATTCATGAGAAAACACTCCTAGCCTAGAAGAGTGTCTACCTAACAGCCAATAACCGGTGACACAAGCGACAACCTTTGAGATGTTCTCTCTTGACGGGTTAAACAAATTCTCCTGATATTTGCGGCCAAATAAACTTAGTTGTAACACAAGTATTTTCGCCTCTCCATGATCTATTGGCCTCCTAGAGAATATTATTTTTTATCGTTCATTTCGAGGTTGTCATAGGAACTCGATATTGCCTCTGTTTTGAAGCAGTGGAAGATTAGCTCATCGGCTCTCCAATTTCCTTCAGACGGTGCTGCCAAGCATTCTAGAGCAACCCTCGATCTTAGTATAACTGCCTCTATTGAGTTGGTAGCCACCTAATTCTTTTGAAAAAACTCCATAGCCTACTTTATTTTCTAGCTTGGATCCATCTGTGTTGAAACTTGTTTCCCCTCTCCTACCGTGGTCTTTGATTTTGCCATTCTCTTTTCGACGGGATGTTAGTCTGAAAGAGCCTCTTGAAGGTGGGTTTAGGCAAAGCGTAGTCGTTTTCTTGATTTCAACTACTCATAATATTTAGTATAGACGCTTGGCCGAGCCACACCGGGTCTGCCATGGCGCTGTACTATTAAGTCTAAGCGCTGAAATGGCGATTACGCGTTTTCTTATCACATTTTGAGACCTAATACATGAAAAAATTCGAATCAGCTGCTCTACAGCAACAACTTGTTCATTGTGCATTGTATTTCAGTGAACTTTTCTAACACCAAACAAAACGTAATCACTTTTCTGAATTTAAAAACTGAAATTTCGAAAAGGCGTTAACTAAATTTTTTAATTACACTTTTAAGAATTTTTTTTTGGGGACTCTCATACCACCTGCAGTGCAATGGGTTGTATTTGCCAAGCCCACTTTAACCCATCTCAACAAGCGGGTACTCGTAACCTTAAAATGTCACTTGCATAAGACACTCGCTCGTGGTTGGGTTGGAAAATGTAGCTCAAGCAAATAATAAAGAAAAAGATGCAAACAATCATGTGAAGAAATCTCAGTGCATTTATGTATTGTTTAATTAAGCAACTACGCATTGGCAAAGACATTCACTTGTAACTGCAAGGTGAGCCGAAGAGTTTTTTTTTTTTTTTTGTTGAATAAAAATTTCTAATTGAATAATGCATCATTTTAGTAAAAACATTGAAACTTTTAATACTATTATAACAATTTATTTCTTCAAAATGGGAGTATCCATTATTTTACTAAAGCAAAATTTTGGAATACTCACTACAAAACTACGTACTGGTAATTTTCTAAAACTTCTGACTAAAAAGAACCATTTGGAATGAATTCCGAGTGCACAACGTACTTTTGACCGACTTTGGGCATCGGCTCATGTGGATAGCGCCATTTAGCCGCTTGATTGCATTTTGAGTGGTTTGCATGTCAAACTCATATACCCACGTCTTAACTATGAAACTGATGCCGAAATTCCCCTTGTTACGGATTCCGAATTGCTTGGGGAAATAAATAAGCTGAAATCAAAAAAGGCGCCTAGGTATGACCTTATTACTGCTGAAATTCTAAAACAACTTCCTCAATGCACAATATTTAAGATTACTGAAATAATGAATGCCTCATTCAAACTGCACCACATCACTATACCTTCTGCTCAAATATGAACGAGACTCATTTAATAAAACACAAACGGTTAATTATTGTTCAATTTTTATTTTATCTCCTTCAAAGTAATCACCATTGATGGCGATACACATAGGCCAACGTTTTTTCCAATCATCATAGCATTTCTGGAAGGCCGATTTCGGTACGGATTATAGTTCCTTCTTCGAATTCTCTTTTATGACTTCAATTGTCTCAACTTGAGCTTGGGAAACAGGAAAAAGTCACATGAAGCCATATCAGGCGAATACGGTGCTTGCGGAACGATATTAACATTATTTTTGTTCAAATAATCGCAAACAAGACTTGATGTGTGATGTGGAAAACTGCTGAAATAATTATGTTTAATAAACCAGGGAAGCCAACGCATGATGTCACATCGTATCGACCTATCTCGCTCCTACCAATCATATCAAAACTGATGGAAAAGCTTTTAGCCAAACGCCTCAACATAATTATTAATCAAAGAAATATAATACCAGTACATTAATTTGGTTTTCGCACAAAACACTCTAAAAAAAAAGGTGTGCTCAGCTGTCTTTCTGGACGTGGGCTCCTCAACAAAATAAATACGCTTCTACACAATATTTTATTATTCTAAAATCGTACCTATCGGTTCGCTTCTTCCGAATAAAATAGGAAGACACATATTCCGAACTTAAGGAAATTAAAGCTGGCGTCCCACAGGGCAGCGTGCTGGGGCCCATTCTCTATATTCTTTCCACACGTGATTTGCCTAATGACACAAATTGCTCCACGGCCATTGTTGCTGACGACACAGCCATCTTGTCGGTAGGAGAAACCTATATTGACTCAATCAAAAACCTTCAAATTTATTTAAATAAAATCTCAGAGTGGATCATTAAATGGCGCATAAAACTGAATGAAACAAAATCAGTTCATTTAGACTTCACACAGAAGTCATTAGACTTCTGCCACTATACATAAACGGAGTGCGAATCCCGTATCACAACAACGACAAATACTTAGGTATGACACTAGATACCAAGCTTAGATGGAATACTCACTTTAAAAATAAAAAAGAACAATTAGAAATCAGATTTAGAAATATGTACTGGCTTATGGGCAACCAATCAGCCTTATCACTATACAATAAAATTCTCTTATATAAGCAGGTGCTTAAACCAATTTGGACCTATGGGATCCAGCTATGGGGCTGCTCAAGCTCAACGAATATGAAATCTATACAAATATTCCAAAATAAGGTACTACGATGCGCTGTTAATGCACGTTGGTACGTCCGCAACACTGATATCGAACGCGACCTTGGCATCGAATCAGTTGCCACATCGATCAACATAAACGCAAAGTCTCATATAGAAAGACTATGCCACCATGCAAATAGCGAAGCCTCAGCTCTAATTGATCCCGGTAAATGGAAAGGAAGGCTAAAATGAAAAAAACCGCACTAACTGACGCAGTAGCCCACTTCTCTGCAAGCCTTGGGCAGAGCATTATTAAATTTAGTTGTATTGCACAAAATTAAATCCAAATTGTTCGTTAGCTGATAATTTATTAACTAGTTACAATGCAAATAATAAAAAAAATATATATATAATATATATACGCACGTCTCACCTGTTATGATGCGCTGGATAAACGTTGGGTACGAATTCACTTGCTCAAGCATGTCTTCGTCTTCAGCCACCTTCTTCTGATGAATTTTTTTAAAGAAGTTCAACTCTCTTGGAACGAGTCGAGCAGTCTCGAGTCTCATGCCCAATTGATGGAAGTGTAGGGAATTATTTCGTGAGACACGCTAAGGTCAATTTATGTGATGGTTTTCCAGCACCATTTCCTTGACTTTGTCGACGTTTTCATTAGTTGGTCATAGGCTTTCTCCAACATTTTCAATGATTCAGCACACAAAATCCCTTTGAAAGCACGTTGAAAAATTTAAGACAAATTCTTTGTTCGATATTTTTATCCATAGTAAAAATCGCAGAGCACACCTGCGGTTGACTGATATAATTAAATGCCAAAAATAATCTAATTGACAGATCAGGCTCTTGCTCTGCGGCACTATAGAGGACAGTTATTCCAACAAGCCAGTGAAAAAAGTTTAGACACATGTGTAGCCCACGCTTTTCAAATGAACATTTCCCGATCTTTTTTTGACAGAATGTACATAATGGGTGATCAATTTAGAGGCATCAGATTTTGAATTGAAATAAAACAACGAAAATTCGAATTGATTGGGCAAATTTTTATGTGGTACCATTTATGGCATTTATTTTTTTAAAATAATTCCTTTTAAATGTTGCCTGTAGCTGCTCCGTAATTCGGCCAAAACCTTCGAGAAACACCAATTTTGAATGACTCACTGAAGAACTTCAGTCGGTGTCTCGTGAATACCTTTAGTAATGTTGGCTTTGAATACCTCAATGGAAGCTGGTTTGTCCACAAAGAATTTAGACTTTATATACCCCACAACTAAAAGTCCAAAGGCGTGATATCGCACGATCTTGGTAGCATATCCATTGAACCGAGACGAGAGATAAATTGCTCACCGAAACCACTACGCAGTAAATCCATTGTTTCACGGGCTGTGTGGCAAGTAGCGCCGTCTTGTCGAAACCTTAAACAAAATGTTCTGAAGATCACTGGCTTCAATTCCCAGTAACAAAAAGTCGTTTATCATGGCGCGATACCGTTCGACATTCACTGTTGCATTTACGCTAGCCTTGTCTTTTAAGAAATTTTTGCCGATGATTCCTCCAACCCATAGGCGGCACCAAACGATTGTTTTCAAAGGATGTAGATGGAAGGATGTCGGGTTGCTCGGGTTGCCTTATCGCTAAACACTATCAGTTGGCCTGAGCGCGCGATAAACACATTTCACAGAGTGTTGATTTTCGCAATAAAAATTTTTGGATTTGTAACCGTTGAGGCGTAAGTCTTTCCATGATGAAATTTCAATCAATACTAAAAGAAAAATTATGTATTTAGCTTGAAAGTAGTCACGCGTAATCTGTCAAAAAAAACCCTGTTGGAAACCTGTTGTTACCCCTAATCAAATCACTTTTTATGTGTTAGGTGTGTTCAAAAAGTACCGCGAATTTTGAATTTTCGCAGGTTACGTATTTTCGAATTTCAATTTTTTGTGGCGATATGTTGGTACCCATGTCTCTCACACATGCCGACGAGTTCGGTCATTTTGAATGTTCAGTTAATTGTTGACAGCTGCTTTGCTTGCACGTGTTTCGGCTCGTCTTCGATTCTTACCTATTCAAAAAGATGGATCAAGAAACCTGTATAAAATTTTGTGTGAAAAACGAAATTAAGTGCGCGGATGCATTCCGAATGTTGACTGTGTTATACGGAAAAGCTACTTTGAACCAAAGCAACGTTTATCGGTACAAAATGTTCTCAGAAGGCCGAGAAGATCTGAACGGCGAAAAGCGTGCCGGACGCCCGAGCACTTCCACAACAGACGAAAAAATTGATGAAGTGAAGAAAATGGTATAGGCCAATCGTCGAATTACCGTTAGAAAAGTTGCTGAGGATCTAGACATGTCGATTGGATTGTGCGATTCGAGTTTTTTCAATGATTTGGGCATGAGACGGGTCGCCGCAAAATTCGTACCAAAACTGCTCAATTTTGACCAAAAGCAGCATCGCATGAACATTCCTAATGAGCTGTTAGACTCTGTCCGCGACGACCTAAATTTGCTTCAGAGGGTCATAACTGGTGACGAATCGTGGGTTTATGGTTATGACGTGGAAACCAAAGCTCAATCATCTCAATGGAAGCTGCCACACGAACCAAGACCGAAAAAAGCGCGCCAAGTTCGGTCGAATGTAAAAGTTTTGCTTTTCTTTGATTGCCGGGACGTTGTGCATCATGAGTTCTTGCCACAGGGTAGAACGGTCAATAAGGAATATTACGTGCTAGTTATGCGCAATTTGCGCGAAGCAGTCCGCCAAAAGGGCCCGAATTTGTGGAAGAACAAAAATTGGCTGGCTCTTGCATCACGATAACGCCCCTGCTCACACATCGTTGCTTGTGCGCGACTTTTTGACCAAAAACAACACACTAATGATGCCACAGCCACCATATTCCCCAGATCTGGCCCCATGTGACTTTTTCTTGTTCCCGAAACTGAAGAGGCCCATGAAAGAACGACGCTACGCTACGATTGATGAGATAAAGACGGCTTCGAAGGAGGAGCTGAACAAGATAAAAAAACATGATTTTTTGAAGTGCTTCATAGGGATTACTTGGAGGGGGACAAAATAGATATTAATGAATAAATAAATAATTTTTGAAATAACACAAAATTCGCGATACTTTTTGAACACACCTCGTATGTATTCTGAAATTTTCCCAGTGAGATCCTAAGCAAAAAAAAACTCGTCGGTAATGTGTCTCGATTTTTTCTGTGCAAATCACTTAAGAAACCTCAAATCCTCTAATTAAACTCTGTTGACAAATTTGTATCCTCTGCTCGTCAAATTTCTTCAGTAGTACAGCCAAAAAAGCACTTATCGCCAAGGGATTGCAATATCGTTCTATGTCGAATTGGCGGAATTCGATATTCCTTAGGCCAAATTCTTCTCTGCATTCGACTATGAAGTCAGATATTAAGAAAATTTAGTAGTCTTGGAGGTTTAGCAAAACTAAATTGTTTTTTTTTTCAGTTGTAAAGAAATTAATTTCAAGAAATCTTATAATATCTGACCATCTCAAAATTATTTTTATGAACTTAGAATCTAACAAAATTTTCTATAAAAATATTCCAAACTTTTCAATCAGGGCCTCAAGCTGGATTTTATGAATTTTTCGTGAATTAAAAAGAATAAATTAATAAAAGAAATTTAGTTTTCTCTAAATGACGCGGTTTGGGAGATGTTTGCTTCCGATTATTTTTTTTTTCAACGTCAAAATATAAGCGCTTGATTAATCACCCTACCAGATATGCTCACATATAAAATTTTTGCACATAGGTGAGGATGAGACCCATTATGTAAAGAATTTTCTTTTCATTTAAAATAAATGTTATTCAAACACAAAATAATTTTTTTTATTTAATAAAAAAGTTACCGAACAAGAAAAAAATTGGATGATTAATTTTGCGCCACCTTGTACAAATATTTCCAACAAAGTCTATGTATTTTTCCACCCTCTCTACACATCTCTCCGCTTTCTTTCCAATTGTTTGAATTTTAGTTTTTTCTTGTTGGTCTTGTTTTTGGTCGAATAGTTCATTTAGCTATTTTCGTGACACTTGTCATAGACCATCTGGCATTGGTATGTGTAATATATGTGTGAGTATACTCATATTAACAAAAGTATGCTAAATAAGTTGTAACTGTAAAAGCAGCAAACCGCAAAAATGAAATGTGAAAAAATAAAAAAAATATTTGCTATGGTGTGGCAAAGGAGCTTTTCAACGTAGGGTAGCCGAGTTGCTGACATCTAAAAATGGAAGTGTAAAGGCTGGTTAGAAAATTAAAACAGGAATGGGTATGAGTAGTGAATGAATTGTTGAAAATGAAATGGCCTTCCCCATTGTTAAATTTCATTATCCCTCAAATGGTTAGCCAAGAAAGTAAGTGAGAGGGTAAATAGAATTTAGTTGAGGATTTTCTAGCGAATGCAAAGCATAGCATTCAAGTGTGCTACCTTTTCATGTATGTTAGAGTGGTGAGGTCATGGAAATGAATCATGAAAATTAAAAGTGGTCATTGACCAAATGTAGGCTAGCAAATGACACCCGACGTATAGTATTTATTTTCATTAGAAACAATTTCACAAACTGACCCCATTGACCTTCACACTTGCGTCAATGGATTGTTTGCCATGTCCCAGGCGTACGCACGAGCAGCTTCTGCAGTAGCTGTAAAGAGGATGATGAAATAGAAATATCTCAGCATCTCACCTTAAGTTGTTCAACTTTCGTGGAGCTAAAATTTAGGCATTTTGACTCACACGTTTTAACTCAACCTGAGGAGCTTTCAGGTTTGAATATCAGATACTTGATTTCACATCAGCGCGCAGCGTTTCCTCGTCCACATGCCCCTCCTTCCTTTCCCCCAAAACATTTTTACGGATGGCTAAAAGTTGAGCGAAACAGCTGGAGGGGTAGTAATCTGCGAGGAGCTCCCCATTAAGCTCATAGTTGGGCTTCCGGACCATAGTAGTGTTTTTCAAACCGAAGTAGCCGCAATCAAGGAAGCAGTGATTGGTTGCTCCGTGCAGTAGTTAATGTAAAGGATGTATAGTAAATATCTACTCCAAAACTCAGGCGGCAATTAAGGTCTTCAGCTCGTTGTTTGTGCGTTCGAAGTAAGTTGGGGAAGGGAAGGGAGGACGGAGGTGTATATTTCGAACATCTGGGGATCTCCTTCAGTTTTCGGCTCCTCGACTACTGTAGTGTCTTTCAGGCTAAACTGATGGCAATAATAAAAGCCGCGACACTGATACAGTGTGATGCGGTATCCGGAAATGATATCTACATTTTCATGAAATGTCACACATCTCTTAACGAGATGGCTGCGTCATTTCACCTAAAGGTAAAATGGGTCCCTGGCCATCGCGACATTGAGGGTAACTGTAGAGCCGATGAACTAGCGAGACTCGGCACTAAATTGACTGATGAGTACATAGATAATGGCATAGGGATACCCTTACAAACATATAAGCTACTCATTTTTGAAGAAATTTTAAAGAAAGCAACCGAAAGATGGCGTTATCAAGCCACCTGCAAAATCGCCCGTCAACTGTGGCCGACTCTAAATGATAAACGCACAGAATCTCTGCTAAGCCAAAATAAACACAGTCTTAGCATATTGATCTCAGTCATAACGGGGCACTGCATAATAGGTAGACACGCCCAAAGGATGTGTGTGCAAACATATGACTTCTATAGAAGTTGTCTAGATGAGGACGAGGAAGAGACAATCCCGCACCTACTGTGCCACTGTCCTACTCTATCCAGACGCAGGTCTACTATTCTGGGTGGACAATTTTTTAATGAGTTGGAAGATCTCAGTTCTACAGAAATCAGAGATATTTTAAAATTTTTGAGAAGCACACACTGGTTTTAGGAGTGATAGGGACAAGCTCACCACGCGTCATCACAATGGGCTATGAGCCTGAGTGTGTCCCACAGGACAACCGCTTCAACCTAACCTAACCTAAGTTGGGGAATGCCTGACTTCTCTCTCGATTGCATCTGAATACTTCGATATTAGGCTCATTTGGGTTCCCGTTCACAGCTGTATAGAGGGACCCTGGAGACAGCTTCATCGCTAAATTAGAGAATTCAGGTTCGCTTTAGAGCCTGTAGTCTACTCCTGGAAAGATGGGCCTCGCGTCAACTCAGCGAGTACTAGGCCAGTGCGCAACCATGCAAAGCCGAAAGATCCATCTGCTCATGGGTAGATCGAGTGCGCTCGAGGCAACTTCCAAGGTTACAAAAGCCACAGCTCTCGAATTTGGTAGCTATCCTTACCGGACATTGTCCGTTAGGTGTCCATCCGGTGAGACTTGGGATAGCTTCATGTGCTTTTTGCTGAAGCTATTTGGAGGACGAGGTGGAGTCATCTCATTGCCTTCTTCTCAGTGCCCTGCTCTCGTCGGGGAAAGGCTTAAGCCTCTGGACTTTCAGTTTTTCGTTACAACCGGCGGATATTGCGGGTTCAAGTATCACACAGCTGGTGAAATTCATCAGTAGCTTGAAGTGGTTAATACAGAAGTAAATCGCCACTGCTAGTCGTCAGTCTCTAATCCCAAGCCCCTTTTTCCTTTCTTTCAGCTGTCTGGTGCCGTTCCTTCTCTTTTCCCCTCCCTTACCCCTGCATGGTGTTACAATGGACAAATTTTAAATTTTTGTCCAAGTGGGCCGCTCGCAAGGGTAGCCATTTAATCAAACCTATCTAACCTAACCATAGTTCTAAAGTCACTAAGGCGCAACGGTACTGAGGATTACTCGATACCAGAGGATTACTCTGCAGGGTACATATGTCAGTATACATTTTTGTAATATTTGTGCATGCAATGCATGGACTTTGTAGGCAATTAAATGGACGCACGGATACTGGAAAAAAAGTTGCAATATGCTTTGTTTGGCATGATAATGAAGAAAACCAGCAAAAATCAACATGGGCAGTGTATAACGCAAAAGTTTATTTATGTGTGTGTTACTCACACTTACGTATGTACTTAGGTATACACCCGTATTTGTAGGTTAAATGCTTGCGCTTGAAAGTTTGGTAGCCTGAAGTATTTAACGCCTCGTCTCAAAGAAGTTCTAAGTAGGTGTCACAGAAAAGTATTTAATCAGTGTTGGCTATTTGCTTTTCTTTGTTATTTTAGTATACTAAAGCCGGAATAAGAATTAGCATTTAAAGTAAACAGCTTAATTTGACATCTTAAAACCTTTGTGTTAAATTAGCAAGGAAATATTTGCCTTTTTTTCTTAACATAACATAACATAACATAACATAACATAACATAACAGAACATAACATAACATAACATAACATAACATAACATAACATAACATAACATAACATAACATAACATAACATAACATAACATAACATAACATAACATAACATAACATAACATAACATAACATAACATAACATAACATAACATAACATAACATAACATAACATAACATAACATAACATAACATAACATAACATAACATAACATAACATAACATAACATAACATAACATAACATAACATAACATAACATAACATAACATAACATAACATAACATAACATAACATAACATAACATAACATAACATAACATAACATAACATAACATAACATAACATAACATAACATAACATAACATAACATAACATAACATAACATAACATAACATAACATAACATAACATAACATAACATAACATAACATAACATAACATAACATAACATAACATAACATAACATAACATAACATAACATAACATAATATACATAACATAACATAACATAATAGAACATAGCATAACATATACAGTGGGGTGCACAAATGAGTACATGTTTGTACTCCGTACACTTCCAAGTGCATAACAGTAACCACAATAAAGCAATTCGCAAAATTTTTTTTCAATTTAATTTTTTATTCAATTCTTAATAAAATAAATAATAACACAAAACAAAAAAGAGCAAATTCTAGGAAAAAAGCGAATAAAACAAAAACAACTTCCATGTACTCAATTTTGCACCTGCAAGATCTCAGTTTTCTCTCAATAATATAAGCGAAAAAATTTATTTACCGTTGGTTTTTTTCTCGAAAATTTTAAGATTATTTAGCTTAAAGCAAATCGTGAACGCGGCACATTTAAATTTAATAAAATAAAGGAAGTTATTGAAACAATATAATACGTAATTAAAGTCATGAAGAAATTATCGCGACAAATTGAGGACAGTGTTATATCCATGACAAATGCTGGTTCCGCGACGCAAATAATAGCCAAGCAGCTGAACATAAGCCAATCAGTGGTTATAAGAGTCCAGAAAAGGAGAGGGGTGGTCACTAAAGCACAAGTTAGAGGTCGCCGAAAACTTTTAACGGATTCGGATGCACGTGTCATGATGTCACAATTGAAAAAGGACAAATGTTTAACCCCAAAGGACGCGGCTATAGCTATAAACAAACCCGTTAGCCGATGGACTGCAGCAAGAGCCCTTCATAACATCGGCTATATCTCAGCGGTAAAAAAACCAAAACCTGCACTGTCGGAACGAAATGTTAAGGCGCGGTTGAAGTTCGCCAGGGAACACCAAAATTGGACTGAAGATGACTGGAAGCGGGTAATCTGGTCAGATGAATCAAAATTTAATCGGTTTCAGTCCGATGGTAAGCAGTATTGCTGGCGCCGTCCCGGAGAAACCATACAAAGACACCATATTAAAGAAACGGTGAAACACGGTGGGGGAAACGTCATGGTATGGGGCTGTTTCACGTGATGGCAAGTTGGGCCATTGCAAAAAATTGACGGAATAATGAGGAAGGAGGAACATTTGCATATTCTAAAGACTCATCTTCCCCATTTTGTTGACATAGCCGCTTATCCTCAAGAAGAAGTAATATTTCAACAGGATGGCGACCCCAAACATACGTCCAAAATTGTGAAAGAATGGCTAGCTGGGCAAAATTTCGAGGTAATGCAGTGACCCGCTCAAAGTCCTGACCTCAATCCGATTGAGAACTTGTGGTCAATCGTGAAATGACGGTTAGGACAATATCAAAGAGCCCCAGCCAATACAGACGAATTGTGGCGGCGTGTACAGCACGAATGGCAAACTATTCCGGCTGAAATTACACAAAATTTAGAAGGAAGTATACCAAACCGTATGAAACATGTCATACGTAATAAAGGTTTATGGACAAAATACTAAAAACATACTCCATCCGTACAATTGGTGAAAGGTGCAAAATTGAGTACATAGAAGTTGTTTTTGTTTTATTCGCTTTTTTCCTAGAATTTGCTCCTTTTTGTTTTGTGTTATTATTTATTTTATTAAGAATTGAATAAAAAATTAAATTGAAAAAAAATTTTGCGAATTGCTTTATTGTTGTTACTGTTATGCACTTGGAAGTGTACGGAGTACAAACATGTACTCATTTGTGCACCCCACTGTATATGTATATATAATTGGCGCGAGCACTTTCGCTAGGTGTTTGGCTGAGCTCCTCCTTCTATTTGTGTTGGGCGTCTTGTGTTGTTCCGCAAATGGAGGGACCTACAGCTTCAAGCCGACTCCGAACGGCAGATATTTTTATTGCCGTCCCTTCTGCTGAATTACAGGAGGACGCTTCATAGTTGAGCTAATGAACGAGTGGGACTTGACTCTTAAATTTGTTTTCGTTGATTATATCAACGCGGAAATATTAGAGAGGCGCTCAGATCTAGAGAAGCTGACAGCTTTAATCAGAGCACAATATGCGGATTTCAAGTGTGGAATACTCCACAGCGGCCTACTCTCAGACAGCATCAAAACCAACGCAGTTCTCCGACAAGGTTTTTTATTTTCGCCTCTTTCTCATTGTTATTGCTGACAAGAGATGATATTAGAAGACACATCTACTTGAACTTCACCCAACTTCTAGAAGACTTCGCTTATGCCGATCAAATTTGCTTATTATCAGTAAGCCACCTGACACGCAAGCAAAACTTAACGCTCTGTACGGTGAGACGGATATATTTGAGCTTAAAGTCAACATCGACAAAACGAAATCAATTAAGATGAACACCAAAAATTACAAAAATTGCATGCTTCATGCCAAAAATATTGAACAAGTCAAAGATTTTACCTACCTAGGGAGTGTAATATTTGCTGAGAATAGTTCGGGAAAGAATATCCTGGTCAGAATAAGTAAAGAAAATGGCGCATATGCTCAACGGCACCAAATTGGGAACTCATGACAAATGGGACTACTTAAATCAAATGTCAGCTCAGTACTGCTCAATGGATGTTAGAGCTGCCTTGTAACGTCATCAGCAACGATGAGTTTTATAAAAGGTGCAACCTGCAGCCAATGGCCAACCATATACAATTACGAAAGTAGAGCTGGAAAGGCCATACACTGCGAAAAGATACAACAGACGTCTGTCGACAAGCTCCTGAGTGGAAATCCCAAGAGAGCCACAAGAGGTGCCGACCTACGACTGCAAATAGAGAGAAGATCACTACAAATCGATGAATGTGGGAAATCGTGGAACGCACTAAAATTGCTAGCCGAAACCAGGACCAGGATGCTTTATTGAGGCCTTTTGCTCCAATGGGAGATAACGGAAATGATGGCGATGATGACTGAGCATAGACTCAGTTTTTAATGGAAGACATAATCAGCCATTCTTTATGGAAACAAATATAGGTTTTCCAAAAATGTTAAACACACAGATTACATTTTTTTCCAAAAACTTTTTTCAAAAACAAAATTCTTGAATTTTAATTTTTTTAATTTTGTTTTATCCTAAAAACTAAAATAAAAGTTGTAAAGTGTGATAAAGAACTGAATATATTTTACTTAAAAAAAAAATATATACCAAAATTTTCACTATTGAGTAAATCTCCAAGATATACATATTTAAGTAATAAAGTTATCTCCAAAAGTTCTATATATTAAAATTTCATAAAAAAAATATATATATATATATTTGAAATATATTTTACTCTAAGAAACTGCTTCCATGATATTGTATTCAAATTTCTTACCGAGTGGACGTGTTAGAAAAAGACTCCGGTTGGAATCACGAAAAGTTCGGTCTATAAGCGCGCAAGTCACGTAAGGTTCGCCCCAAGCGTGCCACTTTCGCGAGTGATATAGCCTCGAAAAAAAATTTAATTGCGGCAATCGGGTTTTCAACACTTAAAAGTGAAACGAAAACTTTTGAAAACTTTTTATTCGCTATGCGCTATCTTCAACACAAAATCACTCAATTGCTGATAGAACAATAAATTTACTGCAAATCAGCTGTTTGCGCCAAAAGTTGTCAGTTCCCAATACACAAACCAACTGCAAGAACGAAAACTTAACTCAACTATCCTGAACACAAACCCCCTTCAATAACACTTCAAATTAAGGGTTGCCAGGTTCATAATAAATAATAAAAAAAAAAACAAAAAAAAAAAAAAAACAAAAAAAACAACAGGAATTGTAAATATTTATTAACAAATTGAGGTATGGGAGGAGGCGCAGAAATCAAAAATGTATCTGACCAAAAAATAATAAATAGACAGCTGCTAGAAAAATTAGAAAGAATTGAGCGAATATGTCATGAGCTTAAGGAAGAAAATGATCATTTGAAGCAACAAAATTTACAATTACAAAATGAAAATATTAAATTATGTAAAAGTCAAGAGCCAGCTCAAGTGCATCCAAAAATAATTGAAGAATTTCATACCGACGAAGAGGAATTAGCACGTGAAACTGATTGGATTCTTAAGAAAAGGCGCCCAAGCAAGAAGCGCAAAGCAGACACATCACCCGAAATTCTGCCATCTTTACCAATTTCCCAAACCGCACATCAAAACGAAATAAAATCTTTGCATGTAAATTCGGCACCAAAGGAACGTCGACCACCACCAATAATGATAACAGGTGTGGTCAGAAATTGTATAATGATATTAAAAACCAAGTAGAAAATGATTTTTCTATCAAACTTGAAAACAATAACGTTCACAAACTCAATCTAACTAACAGCTTGGATTATCGAAAAGTAACGTCGTTTTTAACTACGGCAAATATGCCGTGGCACTTCTATGAAAATAAACAAACAAGAGAAATTAAAGTTATAGTAAAGAACCTACATCACACATGTGACCCAGTATCTATAATATCAGATCTTAAAGAACAGGGGTTTGAAATAACAAATGCATTAAATAAACTAAAGTGGAAAAGCAAAGAACCATTAAACATGTTTATACTATCCTTTAAATGTGAGGAGGATATTAAAAAAATTTACGAAATTACAAAAATCTTGGGTTCGATTGTCAAAATTGAGCCTCTTAAGCGATCTAGAATGATACCCCAATACAAAACTTGTCAATCTTACGGCCACACAAAGAACTATTGTTGCAAGCCACCTCGATGTGTAAAATGTGCAGGCAAACGCTACTGTTAGTTGCACGAAACCAGATACACAAATGCCCAAGTGCTGTAATTGTGGGGAGGAACATCCGGAAAGCTATAGAGGATGCCTGGTAGCAAAGGAACTACAAAAGATAAGAGACAATAAGACAAAAATAGCTCCAACTAATTCAGCTAACCGTGGAATGTTAAATACACTGAAAATAGACGCAGCACTGAAGTCCAAACAGCACAAACAAAAACATATGCAGATATTGCAAGAGAAAATATACCCAAATCTCGAAACAATGGAAACAATAGTAATGATTCACTTTCCCAAATACTTTCGCTCTTAAACCAGCAAGAAACTTTTTATAAATCTCTGGAAAAACGTCTGGATCGACTCGAAAAGCTCGCAAATAAAAATTTATAAGGATGGAGAAATCACTTCGAATTATGACATGGAATGCGAACGGTTTAACAAAACATTTGAACGAATTAGAACTAGTTCTTCAAATAGAAAAAGTAGATGTGTGTCTTATATCAGAAACTCACTTAACAACCTATACATATGCAAAGATGAAAAATTACAGCACTTATTATACAAATCACCCTTTAAACAAGGCCAGAGGATGAAGTGCAATTCTGGTTAAAAATAGTATACGACATATTGAAAAAGAAAAAGTTTGCATTGAAGAATTTCAATCCACTAGCATAGCAATAAATGTCGAAACGAACGAAATATGCTTAACTGCGGTATATTGTCCTCCACGACATAATATCAAATCAGAACAGTATAAACAACTACTTCAAAAGCATATGGGGAGACTCATAATCGGAGGAGATTTCAATGCAAAACACGTTCATTGGGGCTCGAGACTCACAACAACTAAAGGTCGTGAACTCTATAAAGCTGCAAGAGAAACTGGCTGTGAATTTATCTCCACCGGCAAACCTACTTATTGGCCAACAGACCAAAATAAAACTCAAGATCCAATACCGTACGATATCTGGGGGTGATTTTTGATAAAAAAGTATCTTTTTGCGATCATGTAAAGTACATACAGGAGAAAGTAAATTTGGCGATTAAAATGTTATATCCCCTAATAAATAGACGCTCAGGCTTAAGTGATGAAAATAAGCTGATAATTTATAAGTCTATATTTCAGCCAATAATATTATATGCCTGTCCAGCCTGGAGTAATATCGCAAAGTCACATATTAAGAAACTGCAAATCTGCCAAAATAAGGTACTCAAAATGATGCTACGACTCCCATGGCATTTCTCCACCAGAAAGCTTCATGATGAATCAAAAACTAAGATTTTGTCAGATCAAATACAAAATTTGACTAAAAGATTCAAAATTCGTTCCAGTTTTTCGGACAATCCACTAATAACTGAACTTTCTTAATGTTCAATTAGGCCCTGGTACTTAAATGCGTATAGATTAATCTAGCTTGTAAGATGTATAGCGGAGGTTTTTCATAGTAGTTTTTTCCTTCGAAAAAAAGAAAAAATCATTTAAAAAAACCAAACCTGTGATAAATATACAAATATAATGATGTAGAATTAAGATTTAAATCATATTCTGTAAATTGTGCGATAACATAAGTATTGTAACGTTTTTCTACTTAATAAACTCTTATCTCTTATCTTAAGTTTACTGATTGGGAGTATTTCAAATATACGCTTAATCAAAACGTTCAAAAACAAAATACACTCTCGTCACATAATGAAATTGATGAAGAAGTATTATTGCTTACCCAAAAAATCCAAAATGCCGCATGGTATAGCACACCAACTTGAACAGCAAAACAACTTGGACTTCGTTATCCAAATGAAATATGTATATTCCCTTATCGCCGAAAAAAGAAAGTTAAGAAAAAAGTGGCAACGAACCCGACAACCATTGCTAAAAACTTTGTTAAATAAAATGACTCAACATTTAAGAGAAAAAATTAATGAACTAAAAAATGTATCCTTCAATCACTATGTACAGGAACTAACAGCGGAAAAAAGTACTGACTACTCCCTATGGAAATCTACAAAATACCTTAAAAAACCAAATATACAAAACCCTCCAATTAAAAAACCCAATGGCTTGTGGGCTAAGAGCGATATTGAAAAAACGCAAGTCTTTGCTGACCACTTAGAAAAAACATTTAACACTAGAAAGACCAAAGCCGTCAATTTGACGGCATCTCGATTTCATTCTTAAATATTTTGCAAAATATGTTTTTGTTCATTTTCATATTTTATTACTTTTCCTAATTTGTCATTGTTTGCTCAAATAACTATAGAAAACTTTTAGTATATATGTGGTTTATGAAATTCCTTTAGAAATACCTAATAAGACCGCATACCGTCAATTTGACGGCAGCGATAATAGTAGAAAACAATGCTTTCTACGAACTAAGTATCCGTTTAATTTCAAATTTGAATTCTGTGTAATTTGTTATTGTCTTGCTTGTTTACATTAAACTTAGTGGTTGTTATGCAGACTGACAGAAATTGTTGTTGCATTCAATGCAAATCGACAAAATTGAGAGCGAGAAAGGGAGCAAAACAGGTGTTCAATTGGAATCGGAGAAATGGGAAGAATAGAGTAAAAAACTAAAATATGAGAAAAACGCATTCAGTAGTCGTTGGTGTTTTTTAGTGGGCAGTCGTGATTTAGTATTTGAATTCTGTGTAAGTTCTTATTGCTTGGCTTCTTTTCCATACACTGTAAACGTTGGTATATTTTAGTGGGTTATAAAAATGCATCGCTGTCTCACTACTTCCCAAATACAACAAGAACTGTCGCGATTGTGTGATGCACAAGAAGATGTATCAGGTGATAGAGTTTTGACGATTTATCAATGAATCTCTCTGAAAACCTTGGTGCAGAATTTCAGCCGGAGCAGGTCACTTCTTTATAGATAATTGTCAAATGTGTTACATTCCTGAAGAAAATTTGACAGTCAATGAGCAGTTGTTTCCATCAAAAACTCGCTGTCCATTTTTACAATATATTGCAAACAAACCGGATAAATTTGGCATAAAGTTCTGGCTGTTGGTGGATGTCGAGAGTATGTATTAAAGTGGTGCACAAATGACTTGCTTATTACAAAGCAACAACTCACACATTGCATGTGACACTGTTTGTGAAGACAAAAAGCAATGTAGGCACACAACTTGAACAGCAACGAAGAAAAACTGTCTTCAACAAGCAATACTACTTCGGCTCTATCGACAGTGCACGAATTGCACGACGCTTCTTATATGCTTGCATGGCAATGGTAGAAAAACATTATCATACAAGCTTTGCCGAAAGACATCAAGTACAATGTGTGAATTGGTGTCATATGTATGTATGTACGTAGTGTATATTAGCAGGCAAAGTGTAAGTTACATTCAAATATTAATCAGAATTTAATTTTTATTCTACAAAACCATCATACCAAACATTAACTGCCTATTTGATTTTAAAATATCAGGAATTCATGTAAGTAAATAATCCACATTTGACACAATTCACTTGTTTGAATTGAATTGTTTTTCATTGCCTTTCAGTGTCATTGCTTTTCTTGCTATCTTGCCGAAATATGTGTGTTGTGATAATGCTGAGAGAGAAACAAGTCATACAAAAGCATGATTTGGTTTTCTCTCTAGCTGCTATTGCCTGTTACTGTTAGTTGAGAACAAAACACTGCATTGTTGTGTGATTTAGCAAATGACTTGAAAGCACATATATGTCGACTTGTGCACCACTTTAGTATGTATCTATGTGGTGGATTCTCTTATCTAGGAAAAGACGAAAACCGTCCGAACGATATTTCATTACCCGAAAATGTGGTTTTGAAACTAGTACAACCCTATTTCAAAAAAGGGCGAAACGTTACCACTGATAACTTTTTCACGTCGATAAATCTGGCTAAAAAACTAATGGTCGAAGAGACTAGTATTGTTAGAACAATGCGGCGTGCAAGACGAGAAGTACCACCAATTTGTAAAAATATTCGTACCACACGATATGAATCGTTTATACTGAAATCAGAGACTAATAAAACTCTTATTGTCTACAATTAGTGAACGATCTACGTGCAGATTATTTGAAAAAAAGAACTACTTCAGCTACGACTCAAAGGCAAGAAAGTAATTTTGAAATAAGTGAACAATCTACTACAAACAATAAGAGGCGGCAATGTCAAGTCAATCATAATTGTAAAAAAAATAGAATGTGTGAAAACTGCGCAATATGTAAAAAAGCTGTTTGTGGTAAATGTATAAAAGATTTAAAAAAAATATTATTTGTTACAAATGTTACTCGACTTAAGTACTATTCTTAATTTGTAACTATTAATAAAAATAAAATTTTAAATATTTTTGTTTAATTTCAAAGCAAAATATACAATAATTTCATGTGCATTCTGATTGAATCTCTAATACCGTCAAATTGACGGCTGCGGTCTTTGAAGGTATAGTTAGATACGCGACCCTTCTAGTGTTAAGCCTCATGAAGCACATCATGCACCATTGCTTACAGATATTCATCAAACTGAAAACCAGTTTTGTTTGTCTTCGCCTGCAGAGTTAAAGCGTGAAATAAATCTCCTGAAACCTAAAAAAGCACCCGGCTTCGATCTTATCACCGCTGAAACCTTAAATAATATTCCTCAAAAAACATTGATTAGGCTAACAAAAATTATAAATGCATGCCTTAAGCTAAAATATGTGCCAACGTACTGGAAAATTTCAGAGGTAATAATGATACCAAAACCTGGCAAAAGTCCTCACGAAGTGTCATCATACCGTCCAATCTCCTTGCTACCTATAATGTCCAAACTACTCGAAAAAATAATTCTGCAGCGGTTAAAGCCTTTGATTGAAAACAAACGCCTTATTCCTACGCAACAGTTCGGATTTCGAGCAAAGCACTCAACAATCGAACAAGTGCGTAGGATCACAAATGTGATAGAAGAAGCAATTGAAAAGAAAAAAGTGTGCTCTTCCATATTTCTCGATGTTGCTCAGGCCTTCGGCAAAGTATGGCATGACGGACTACTCCATAAAATTAAAATCTTGCTTCCAAGAGAGTTTTCGGACCTATTTACTTCGTATCTAAATAACAGATATTTCAGGATCAAGTACGATAGCTCTTATTCAAGCCTAAAGCGAATTAAAGCCGGGGTTCCACAAGGCAGTATCCTTGGCCCTATACTTTACGTGCTTTTCACATCTGACCTACCGGTCTCTGAGACTAGCACTATAGCTACCTTTGCTGACGATACGTGCATTTTAGCAATTGGAGATGATGAGACACAGTCCTCTCGCAAACTTCAGGAAGATGTTAACAAAATAACCGAATGGACTACAAAGTGGCTTACTGGAAGGAGGTCTCCTCTTTCCATACATAACAAACTTTTAATTTATAAACAAGTACATATTTAAACCTGTGTGGACTTATGGTATACAGCTATGGGGCTGTGCCAAACAAACTCATATCGAAAAAATACAACGATTTCAAAACAAGTTCCTAAAGAACGCAGTAAACGCGCCATGGTATGTGAGGAACACTGATTTACATCGTGACCTAAAGATGTCATTAGTATCAGAAGTTGTCAAACATTACGCTGTAGCTCATGCCGAAAGACTCGAAAAACATACTAACCCGGAGGCTCGGCGACTTGCCAATTTAGATGGCCAATGCCGGAGACTTAAACGAAAAAAAACCAAATGATCTTGTTCCAGAAATTTTGATGACTGACAAATATATGTAAATTTCTGTCAGCTGTCTTCCAGTTATATACGTATTTCCTGTAAATACTGTTGAATTTAATAAAATAAAATAATAAAATAATAACTTGATAGTTGTGAACTAGGTGTAATAGAATGAAATGTATTTAAATATTTATAACGTTTCAATAAAAAAACTCTAAGAAACTGAAAGAAAAATTTAAAGGTTTTAAAAAGAAACGAAGATATTTCACCTTACAAAACTTCATTCCAAAATTTTGAACATTGAGTAAATCTCCAAGTAAAATTTTTTTTTATCAAAATTTTTCAATTTACTTGTTATTGTACTCAAGTCTGCAAACGCGCTTAATTTCCAATTACAATTTTCTCCCAAAAACAATTTTGTTTTACTAAAAAAATTCTAAAAAATTATTTTTTTCTAATTTTTTACCAAAGTTTTCAACCTTAAATAAATCTGAAAATTATTACTTTATACTCATTTATTTTTTATTATACTCAAGTCTTGCAGTCCAATTCAGAAAAATTTAATGTTCGAAATACTTGGATCACTCGACATGGAATCGCTCATCTGTAAAGTGCGTATTCAGCAATAAATTTTGTAAAATTGAATTATATATTTATTAAAGAAATCACGCAACAATTGATTGCCTTGTGAAACTTAAATTAAGAAAAATGTAAACTCCCCAATTGTTTGTTTTTTTCTTAAAAGCTGAAAGAAAGAACCCTCTTTGTAACCCTCTTGAATAGACAATATTTTGAATTGGCTCTGGAACGTATCGATTTGCACAACCCTGGACTAGATTATTCGAACACAACTCACTCGCTCGTTTGTGCATTTTCGCTTCTACTAATCCGTGAGTAAATTTTTTCTACCCGACCTACCTTGCACGATACAGAGAACAAATTGTTCGCTTGGCTACTTTTTGGCCTTTGGCTCTGCGTTGTTGGCGTTGCTTTTAATGCCACTGCCTTCGGCCCATTTGTAAATGCTGCAATAAAATAATAAAGTGGCGATAATAAAGTCATCAACTGTCACCTTTGAACCAATTAACTTTGTAAAACAATAAAAAGAGTGAAGGTATTGAATTTCCCCGCGTACCTTGGCAAAAATAAATCGAAAAAAAAAACAGTAAAAAATCGTAAATTATTAAGGAGTACTTTTACTACCCTACGGTCAGTGAGGATGAGAATTGATGTCTTTTGCTGTGAATACTTAAGGAGTTTATTGGGCCTCGTGTAAAGGTAAATTGTTTTGTTTATCAGTAGTAAGTTTGCGACTGTTCAAATATGGATTTTACAATATGGATATCAAATGACTGGCTTTTTATATGCCTGGCTTTTCATATGCCTGACTTGCAATATGATTGAGTATTTGTATGAAGTCACAAAATCGGCTGCTGTCACAATTGAAGTTTTCATCACGATATTTTTAGAGAGACTCAAAAGCTCAATCCATTTCAGTTGAACAGAAAATTGCGAAAACTATACGATATGAAGTGTTACCAACTGCACACTGCTTGTATCTGTAAAACAGCTCATGACATTAACGTCAAAATTGGTCTAATGACAGTTCAATATATTGTTTGTAAGCCAGCAAAAGCATTTGCGTCTCAGGTTTGTTGAATTTTTTTTCTGTGATGGAATTCAAACGTAATACTGTGATTGCGTTATATTTGGCTGGAAAATCACAACGTCAACAGTCACCTCAAAGTGAATAAAACGTTTGTGTGTCGCACTATAAAACGTAGAATTGTAAAACGATATGGAGGTGGACCAAAAAAACCGCAACAACTCCAGAAATGATTCGGAAAGTGAAGGCTCGACTTGAACGAAATCCACGTTGAAGTGGCAGAAAAATGGCCAAAGAACTGAAAATATCGCAAGACAGCATTCGACGCATATTGAAAAATAAGCTCAAGGTCGAGGCTTACAAGTTCCAAAAAGCACACGATCTTTCACCCCAGCAACAAAAAGTTCGGTGCGAAAGAGCAAAGGAGTTGTTGCGCTTGCACGAACGTGGCGAATTTCCCCTCCGAAAGGTGAAGGCAAACCAAATAAAATGATAACGGAGAAGGGGTCGCAGAGAAGATTTAACGTGTAATATTTGTCTTGGTTTCTAAGTATAATCTGAATAAGTATTGTCAAATCTATTTCAAAAATGTTTGTAATAAAAAAATTATATTTGGAAATAGTTGATAACTCTTCAAAAAATTTCTGAACAAACATTTTCAAATATATTTCAAATACATTTTTAATAAAAAAATTTATATTTTATATTTAATATAGAAATTTATATTTTTAAATAGGTGACAACTCTTTCCTAAAATATTTCTTAGTAAATATTGTTAAACATATTTTAAATTAAATATTAATTAATTTTGAAATAGGTGGGAACACTTTCCAAAACTACAAAAACATTTCGAATATACAAATTTCAAACAAATTTATGAATGAAAAAAATTGTACTTTGAAATAGGTGGCAACTATTGAAAAGTTTTTTGAAACCAAAATTTTCAAATATATTTCAAATACTTTTGTATTATTCAAACAATTTATGTTAAAATATATGGCAACTCTTGTCAAAAATGTTTCCAAACAAGAATAGTCAAATTATTATTGTATGTTTCAAATAACTCATTGATAATGATATTTTTATTTTGAAATAGGTGGCAACACTTTTAAAAAATATCTTTGAACAGCAATTGTGAAATATATTTCAAATAATGTGTTAATAAAAAATATATATTTTGAAACAAGTGGCAACTCTTTTTTAAAAAAATCTGAGCAAAAATTTCTTAATATATTTCAAATAAATAAGTTAGATGTCAACTCATGTCAAAAATATTTCTTAACAACAATCGTCAAAATCATTTGAAATGGTTTATTAATAAGGAAATGTACATACATACATATATTGTATATTAAAATAGGTAGCAATTTTTTTCAAATATATATCTGAATAAAACTTTTGAAATATATTTTAAAAAAGTTTTTAGTAATGAAATTCATATTTAAATAGATGGCAATACTTTCCAAATATGTTTGCAACCAACAACGTCAAATATATTTCAAATAACTCATTGATAAATATTGTTACATTTTTAAACAGTTGGCAACTCTTTTTCAAAATATCTCTGAATAAAAGTTATAAAATATATTTCAAATCAATTATTAATGAAATTAAAACCACACTAATAAGTCACTCAACCCTAATGGATTGACTTCTTTCGATTAAGTTTGGGATTTTCGAGATCCATGAATTACTTGCCTGTCAACGGCCCGCCGAGATGAACATGCGCGTCATGTAAAGAGTAGATTGAGTTTTTAGAAATTGTCACTATACTCTAGTTACTCCCAACTCCTAATGAGTGTCTTGACATCAGCTTCTGAGTCTACAAGCAGAACTCTCTACCAGCTGGAGTGCTCAACTTCATATACTATACACACTGTAAACAACAGCAGCAGTACTTGTTTTGCCGATCAAGGGAACCGGAAAAACACGTGGATATCTGATGCCTCAGTTAACCTGCCAATTTCTTGAGTTTTCTGTACAAATATACTTACTTACATATATATTCGCACCCGGTTGGCTTGGTGCAATACCTCACATACGAGGTGTGGCCATGCAATCACAAGACTGATGTTGCAATGAAAAAAATGTGCGGTAGCGGCGAACGCAGTACCTTTTCCTTGTAAGCGCTGTAAACAGATCATTGATATCATTGGTATAGAAATTTTTATTTTGAAATAGGTGGCAGCGCTATTCAATAATATCTTTGAACAATAATTGAGAAATATATTTCCAACAATTTTTCATAAACAATTTATATTTTAAAATAGGTGGCAACTCTTTTTAAATATATCTCTGAACAAAAATTGTGAAATATATTTCAAAATAGTTATAATAAAAAAATTTATATTTTGCAATAAGTGGCAACTCTTTAAAAAAATTCTGATCAACTTTTTTTTAAATATATTTCAAATAAGTAATTAATAAAGAAATGTATATTTTGAACTTGATGGCAACTCTTTTCAAAAATATTTCTAAACAACAATCGTCAAATATAATCATTTACTAATAAGAAAATGAATATACTGAAATAGGTGGCAATACTTTTCGAAAAATATCTGAAAACACATTTTTAAATATATCTCAAATAAATTTTTAATAAAGAAATTTATATTTTCAAGTAGGTGGCAACACTTTTTAAATATATCTCTGAACAAAAATTGTGAAATATATTTCAAATTAGTCATAATAAACAAATTTTTATCCTGAAATAGGTGGCAACTCTATAAAAGAATTCTGATCAAATTGTTTGAATAAATATATTTCAAATATTTCAAAATTAATAAAATGAATATTTTGAATTAGATGGCAACTCTTTTTAAAAATATTTCTAAACAACAACGTCAAATATAATGATTTACTCATAAGAAAATGAATATACTGAAATAGGTGGCAACACTTTTCAAAAATATATCTGAATACACATTTTTAAATATATCTCAATTAAATTTTTAATAAAGAAATTGATATTTTGAAGTAGGTGGCAACTCTTTTTAAATGTATCTCTGAACAAAAATTGTGAAATATATTTCAAATTAGTTATCAATAAAGAAATTTATATAATATTTTGAAATAAGTGGCAACTCTTTTAATATTGCAAATGATTTATTAATAATGAAATTTATATTTTGAAGTAGGTGGCAACTCTTTTTAAATATATCTCTGAACAAAAATTGTATTTAAAATTAGTTATTGTTAAAGAAATTTATATTTTGAAATAGGTGGCAACTCTTTCTCAAAAGTATGTGCTATGGAAAAACCGATGGCTTAGCCAGGCTAATTTTTTGCGCTCTCTGAAAAGTCACAAACAAGAAATAGACTACTATTCCCAGACTCACCTTCGAAAGGCTCTTCAAGACGAGTATAACGTCAAAAATGGAGTAGCAGACGCCAAGGCCATGGAGAAGGGGTGAATTAAATTTTTATACAGATGGTTCCAAGCTAGACGATAAGGTTGGCTATGGAGTTTTCTCGAAGGAATTAGGACTGGAATTATCCGTTAGACTACGACTACTGCAGCGTCTATCAGGCAGAGGTTTTAGCTATAAAAGAAGTGGCTACATATCTAAACACGCATGCCGTAACAAAAACAACTATAAATATGAATATTCTCGGATAGCCACCCGGGCATTAAATCAATGAATGCGGTTATACTATACGGCCGGGCAGCCCTAAATGATATTAACGCCGTATTCAAGGTCAGCCTTATTTGGGTTCCGGGGCACAGAGATATTGAGGGAAATTGTAAAGCCAATGAGCTAGCCAGGAAAGGTACTGCTCTTCAACTGCTCAGTGATAAAAATATCATTGGGATGCCTATGGCCACGAATAAATTAATAATGAAAAACAAAATTATCCAAGAGGTCATTAGGTCATGGAAAGATGAAGATACTAGCTCGGCTACTATGGACGCAAATAAACCAGAAAAAGACAAAGGAGTTACTTGGCTTCTCAAGAGATAATATCTCGAAGGTCGTAGCTTGTTTAACCGGTCATTGGCTATTTGGCAGGTATTCCTCAAAACTAGGAGTTTTCTCCCATGAATATTGCAGAAGTTGTGGAGATGAGGAGGAGGAAGAAACAGTCGAGCACTTCCTTTGCCATTGTTCAGCCCAAGCTAAAATCAGAGCAGGTTGTGTAGGTAAATATGTACTTTTTCATTTTTTCAATTCTCTTACAGAGCTGTCTGGCGTGGGGATGAGATCAATTCTACGTTTCATAAGAGCCACAAACTGGTTCCACGAAAGAAAGTGAATGAGGTTCCCGTGCAACACAGTGGTATCACAACGGAACTGTAAGGACTAAGTGAGTTGGTCGTACAGACTAACCTAAGCTACTGCATTACTCAAACCAAAAATACAGCTCAAGCTGTCAAAGAATAAGCCATTGTTTCTCCACCAAAGCGCCCGTTCACTCTGTATTGTCTGCCAATTGGTATTTCACATACAGCATCCCAGTGTTGGGGCATCCGCCTTATACGCCAGATCTTGCACCGTGCGTGTTTTCTCCGTTCCCTAAGGTAAAATCAGCTCTTGAAGATTTAAGTCCGTTGAAGCAGTGAAGGAGAAATGGACATCCTCTCTCACAGGTCTGAAAAGGAAACCTTCCAGCACTGTTTCGAACAATGGAAAATTCACATGGGAGCTTTGGAGGCGAGGTTTATTTCGAAGCTGAAAATAAATGTAGTATTAAATTACAACCAAAAGCGCCAGTAGCGCTACTTAATAGTCACACCTCGTATGTAAATCTGTACTTACATCTATACGAAATGTTCACTTCCATTATCCTGATGTAATTGTTTTACACACCTTCACATTTGCTGTCTGTGATATGTCCGCTTGGCCAACATTGTGTAAACGCCGGCAGTCATCAGTTGCCATCACACAGCCATGTCGCCTGGTCAATCGAATGTCAATTGGCATGGCGCCGGCGGCAGTTCGAAGCGGTGATTGTGGTAATGTGGTGCAATGGCGTGACAACTGTATTGTCAACGGTAAATGCAACAATAATAATATGGAGTGGCAATGGCAGTGTTAGCAAGCAACAAAAATGTAAAAATATGAAAAAATTACACAATTCGTTGCACTGCTTGTAATGGAGTGCAAATACATGCGACATTCATACAAATATATTTACAGTTCTTGGCGTGTTTTTATAAAAGTGTGACAATGGAGATGGAAAGCAGGCAGCTTCAAGGGCTTAAAATATTTTTTGTCATTACTTTTTTTGGAGATTTATATGAAAATAATAAATTTATTTTTGTAAATTTTTTAAGCCTTTCGGGTTGTTATTTCTTTTTAATTGGGCCTATCGCAGGTGGGCGCTGAAGTCAGTCGGACATACTGAGCGAGCTTAATTTATTCGAATTTGATTTATCCGACCGCTTTATTCTCCACCCATCAGCAGATTAACAGTCCTAAGAGTATAGACACATCGTTTATTATTATTATAAAAATCCCGAAGGTTTGATTGAAAAGTAATGAGCCTTATTTTTTTAAGCAGTTTTATTAAACCTTTCGGCTTATACAACTAATATTCTTCAAAATATGACCCTTGAGTGTCAATACACCGCTGGTAGCGGTCCTTCCACCGCAGGACACATATTTTAAACTCATCCGCCGGAATCGCGTTCAATTCGGCTGTCACAGTTTTTTGGATCGTCTCGATGGAGTCGAAACGCCTCCCCTTCAGTTTTCTTTTCACGCGCTGGAACAAGAAGAAGTCCGAAGGGGGCAGGTCTGTGCTGTAGGGAGGGTGGGGAAGCACCAGAACCCCCATCTTGGCCAATGCAGAGGTGCAGAGGAAGGCGGTGTGCGCCGGCGCATTGTCGTGATGAAGGGTCCAATTGTTGACGAGGTCGGGTCGAACCCGGGAGACACGGTTTTTCAGCCGAAGGAGCACTTCTTTGTAAAATGCCGCCTTTACAGTGCTTCCTGGAGGTACAAACTCCTTGTGGACGATGCCTCGAGAGTCGAAAAAGATGATCAGCATGGTTTTGACCATGGATTTCCTAACACACTTTTAAAACAGCTTTCACGCGCGGAGCGATGTTGACTATACCGCTGTTGCCAGCGAACTGGGACCTGTTTCTAGTGGAAGGGGAAGGTCCAACGATCATTTTCCTCCACCAGCCGATTCGGTTGATCGCTTGGCAGACGCTTCGCGCGGGAAGGCTCATTACTTTTCAATCAAACTCTGTATAACCCCGTTTCCCAGGTAATTTACTCTGCATCATGCCACTGCTGGACAGTCGCATAGAACAAGTTCTGTTATTTCTTGTAGCTCTCTAAATACATTAATCATAATCTACAATCATACAATAATCATTTTCTGCCACACCAATTTTTTGCACCTAGTAATTAAGTTTACAATATCCTGATAGAAGTGCAGTGTAGAGCTTTATATATTTTCTGGGGAGTTTAGGATTACCTCTACCTTTTTACATTCCCGCTCACGTAAAACGCCACTTTTGAACCCGTCTTTTACCCCGCAGAAAGGATCAGAGCCAATGAAGGAGTATCTGCACCTTTCTTCGCTAAAGTCTCTATAATTTCATTATCTTTGAGCCCCTCACGTACCAACATCAGAGTAGCAAAGTTTCTTCATAGTAGAGTTTCGACAATTTAAAACATTCGCAGACCTACCGTAATTGAAATGAGAAGCTATCTAGGGATTTTATAGCTGCTTGGCAGTCAGAGAGAATATTGATATTGACACCACGCGTGCCGCTACGAAAACTTTCCCTGGCACATAGCTCTTTGGCGTGAACCTCCGCCTGAAAAATGACAGAAGTTTTTCCCTTTGCAATTGCCTTCTTGAAGTGTGGTCCGTCAAGTCCAGCCCGGCACTGTCGTCTTCCATTTTGAACCCATCAGTGAACCACACCTCGGCGCCCCGTTTTAAAGATATTTCATTGTTTCTCCATGCTGAGCTATCACTAATGTGCACCTTGAAATTCTTGGAGAGTTCTAGTTTTCTTTCCATCTTGTCACAAACCTACAGGCACGGAGAGTTCAGGATTAAACCCGGAATTCTTACAGGCCCTGTAAGATTGCCTTCTTTAAGACGAAATAGATTAGGAAGCCTTAGGACTGCACTAGCTGTCAAGATGATGGTCGTCATCAACAGCTTGCGTAACGAATATGCCCGACTTCCTCCTGCAGTATGTAGGGACAAGAAGATCTAGCAGCAAAGAAATTCCCTGCCACAGGTAGAGGTAGCTGAAAGGATATGAGACTTGTGCGATAGTAGTAGGAGTTGATAAATCATAATTGGAAACTTCAGTGGCTTATAACGAACAACAAATCCATATCGATGACTTTTATTTCTGCTTTGCTAATCTTGTTGACATCAAAAAAATCTATCACCACAAAGGGAACTCCTTGGTGGCAACTTTCATCTGCCACAAAGTCTAATTCTCATTCAGTATATGAACTGATGTCAGTTTTCCAAGGTGTGGTCGAAAAGCCGTAAGAAGGAACACTTCTTGAAACTACTAAAGAGTGACAACTGTGGACGTCACAGAGAATGTGAAGATTCCGATCATTGACGACGGAACTGTCCAGCCGCTACCCGACCAGGTGAGAATAGCGATAACGCGGTTAAAGATCCAGCCTCGGAAGCCGACGGATTGCCGGCTGAGCTATTAAAACATGGCGGCAAAGAGTTGGTAGGGTGCATGTATCAGCTCCTATGCAAAATGTGGTCGGACGAAAGCATGCCTGCCGATTGGAATTTAAGTGTGCTCTGCAAAATCCATAAGAAGGGTGATACTGCAATCTGTGCCAATTATCGCGGGACTAGTTTTCTAAGTATTGCAAATAAGGCTCTATCGAGCGTATTGTTTGAAAGACTGCAGCCCTCCATCAACCAACCGATTGGACCTTATCAGCGTGGCTTTAGACATGGAAAGTCCACCATCGACCAGTTATTCACAATACGCCAAGTCTTGGAAAAGACCCAAGAAAGGAGAATCGATACAAACCAGCTTTTTTCGATTTTGAAGTCAGACGAAAAGGAGTTGCCTAATGCCGGGTTGTCTGAACTTGGTCTTAACGAATACGACTATTCAAGATGGCGTAGCTCAATACCAGCAGTTTAGTCATAATTGGGAAAAAGCTCTCTGAGTCATTTTTAAACCAAATGAGGTTTCAGGCAGGGTGACTCTCTGTCCTGTGACTTCTTTAACTTGATGCGTACAATTGCTGGCGTATGCCGATGATATTTTCGTCATCTCGATTATTTCAAACAAGATAAAGAAGCCAAGCGAAAAGGTATCGACGCGTGAAACTCTTTAGACAACTAATCCCCGCTCATCTTGTTCACTAGCACGGGGGTGAAGCCAGGTAATCACTTGCTTCAACTTTATTCGTGTTTCCTCTGCAGAAGATTTCGCAGATGTCTGATATATGCCTGAACGGTCATACAATGGTAAAATCATCGCAAATTCGGGCTTTCGCGGATGACACCAATCTAATATTAAGGAATACTACGGCTTTGAAAAAAGAGTTTAGAGGTGAAGGGAAGAGGGGAAGAAAACGATAGGACGAAAATGAGAGGGGTGGGGGTTGAGTATTTGTGGACTATATTTGTGGCTGTGTTAGCCGTTTTATGTTGCTGATGAAGTTCATCAGATTTTTGATACCAAGACCGCCTATATCAGCAGGCGTAGAAAAGAAGTTTGAATCAAGATACTTAAATCTTAGTCCCGCGAAAGCGGGGCAGCTAAGGAGCAGGTGCTGATATAATTTCACCTCTTCCTCCATACAGCTAACGCAAAAAGGACTCAAAGTAATTCCGAATCTCCCGGCATGTATGCCCCGCGTATAGTGCTCCATGAGGATGTCCACAAAATTTGAGAGCTGATTTTGTCATCCTCAGAATATCCCTCGAACGCCTTCGATCCCAGCGTAGCCATAAAGAATTCGCGACCTTACATGTTCGTGTACTTGTCTAGCGCCCGCTGAGTGGGTGCAAAGCCCATGCCTCCAGGAGTAGAACGCAGGTTGTCAAGGGGATCCCGTTTGGGAGAAACGAAATTATAAAATAGATCTACAACAGTAAGCTGAATGTGCCTTATTAAAGGAGTCGTTCAAGAAAAAGCTGGATTGGTGCAGTTAATGACGACGCCAAGAGCTTTGAACTGAAAAACTGGAGGATGTCTGCAAAGGGTCGAGATTCTTTGGCGAAGTTATTGAGGGAGGTCAAAGTTCAAACTGTGCGCGTGACGGCCCAAAAATGATGATGCTAATTTTTTTTTTTTTGGACGCAGTGGGACGCATCGTGTGATATTGGTCACTGAAAACCTCTGGCGGGACACTCTCCGAAAAATAATTTTATACTCAAAAGTAATAGAAATCTTCTCTTTCTTCCATTTCTAGGTGTGGTTTGGTTAGGTTTGGCAGCCGCATCGCACATAGCGACAACGTTGCCACCTAGACCACGAGATGGCTCCGTTATGAGCCGCGGGGACTGGGCTTCATTTCCCTCTTCATATTGAACCATCCTGAGCTTTTGACACAGCGTAAAAGGTTTTTGATACTTAAAGTGTTTAGTGTTGGATATTCTTCAAGCCATTCCAGTCTAGAAGGGATTTTCATTAGGAAATTTCTTTCGAAGCAGGGAATAGGAGGGTGATAATCACAGTCACTGGGTATATCCGTGTAAGAGTCTAAGATCGTTGAATGTCCATGTGTGAGCTCGCTTTGAGCCTTAAATCGGAGCAGGTCGCTAAGTATTTGCAGAAGAGATCTAGGGGTGGCAGATGTAGCATGATGTCCAAAGCCATGGATGGCGTGGTTTTCACGACGCCACATATTGCTAGTTCCGCTGATCTCTGCACCTTTTTCAATAAATTTGAATAGGTTTTTTTCTGCATATCATACCACCAGACAACATTTCCATATATATTAAAAGAATGAGTCCGACGACAGCAGTGTAAAGCCAATGAGTAACCTTAGGTTTAATTCCCCAGGTCTTACCTAAAGCTCTCTTACAGGCATAAAAAGCTAAGTTCGCTTTCCTGACTCTTTCTAAGATGTTTGACTTCCAAGTCAGTTTCCTATCTATGTTTAGTTCCAAGTACTTGGTTTCTTCCGAAATCACAAGAGCTTCCCCTTTGAGTGTAAATAAGGTTATGTAGAGCTGTCTCTATCAATTTCCCTTTCGTGTAGGCATGTTGTGGCGTAGAGATAAGATTTCTATCTACAGGTAGGCTTAAGTGAAATTCTATCAACTTCTCCAAAGTGTTCAATAGGAAAGAAGAAAGAGATATCGGTCTTAACTCTTTTGGATGGGTATGTGAGTTTTTACCAGCTTTTGAGTCGATCATCAGATATAGCGTCTTTCTGACTTCACGACAGTATACTGTATCTTCCATGTCATGCCCAGTAATGTCTGAGCAGCCTGGAAAATTAATGTCGATTAAAAGTTCTAAAGAAAATTTACTGGTTGTAGTGAAAGTACCATCCGATTTCTGTAGCAGTTCCCAATTTTGAGGATTTCCAAGATTGCCTTTGGGCATTTCTGATTTCCTTCTTATAGATTCTCAGAGCATATTTATAGTCTCTCCAAGACGTTCTGCGAGACGTGTTTTCTTGTGTTTCTTGAAGCTTGCTTAGTTCAACCGTCCACCACTTAGGTTTGGGTTTACCCCTCAGTCTTCTTATGGGACAGGCTTCAGCTAAGGTAGCATTCATGATGTAGGTAATCTTGTTAACCAAATTTTCTAGTTCTTCTATGCTTTGTGGTACCACAGATGGAGATGTTCCTAGGGTAACCCCGATACAATCTACATACTTTTCCCAGACTGTGTTCCTGATATTTCTACCAAACTTAGGTTTCGGAAGATTTTTACTAACCTCAAACGAAATAATATATATCTGTGATCAATGCAGGAATGTTCTTCATTGATTGGTTGATTTCAACTATTTATTAAAAATAAATAAAGATTCAAGAGAATTAAAGCCACAGCGTCGCATTTATTTTTTCCAACTACCAAATGGAATAGCTTTTGTCGTTACCATCTTTCTGTGTTTCCGCAAAGAAAAACAACCATTACATAATTTGATTTGCACAGCGCGAACTTGAACTCAATTTATGATGGTAAATTAAAAACTAGAAGGAAATGATGCACACACATACGCGTATGTAATATATATGTATGTATGTGTATGTGGATGAAATAGCAGATGCAGATAAATGAAAAAATTTCTTGCGGCAGCGTAGCGCATGAATTGCAGCAAAAATGGCACAAAGAAGCTGCAGCGCCTCGGCATGCGCCAGTTGGGATGAAGTGCAGCGCAGCAGCGGCTGGGGCGGCATACAACTTTTCATATTTTTATTGTGGCAACTTTTCATATTTACTTGACAGCAAATGAAACGTAACGGCTGCGGTTGCGGCTGCAACGCTTAAATTGGCTGAGGGGAGCCAAGAACAAAGAAGAAAATACAAAACAAATCAAATAAAGGCAATAAATACAATTATGCGAAAAGCAAACAAACTACGGGTATGTTGCACGAAGTGTAGTTGAGCAAAATGAATTGTGTGCAAAACACTTGGCGCAAGTTTATCTGATTTACGAAACTTGCGCAAGAGTTTGCCTCGAATTCCTTGCATGTACGACTCGCATTTCATCTTTTTTCGCGCAATAAAATTCTACTCTAACCGAACGCAAAAGAAAAAAATGCTGGCGTTCACTCAAGCTGGATCGGCATACTTTTCAATGATAAATCAACATTTGGCCAACAACAACACTTGCACAAAGCAGTGCGCAGTGAGTTTTGCGGCCAAGAAATCATAAGAAGTATGGCCACGGAATGTCAAGCGTTTGCCAAGTAGGTTAATAAATTTATATCACTGCAGTCCATCTGCGCCGAAACTCGCACACGTGTCTTGCACTCGATCTATTTACTTTTGACTACAACAAACTATTGGCATGACGCAAAACTAATTTTTAGTTTGCATAAAAAGGCAAGCACAGATGTGTGATGGTGTGCATGTGTGAGTGCAAGTATAACAGGCAATCAACATAAACTTTGACGGCTGCCTTGAGCTTTTATATGAAGCGCGCCTTTGGGGCCTGAAGTGCGTGTGCGAGTGCCACTTGCAAGAGCTTCTGTCTGTTCGTGCGCGCTAAGGCAAGTAGGCGTAAAGCCAGCAGCAGTCATACGCAAGCGTACAGGGTGAGTGTTGAAACGCGCTAGCAAACAAAAACGCATAACTTTTTTCTTCTTCTTCTTTATTATAGGATTAAATCCTTTTCATCAATAATTTTATACAATAAATACAATTTATTTGGTTTTAAATAAAAAAAAAGTAAATAAATATCAATTCTCGATAGAGCTGGATGTCCAACAGCCATTCCACTGATTGGGAGGGCGTCCGGGTGGGTTCGTAGTCCTCGGTTTTCGCGGCATTACAGATTTAGCCAACCTATTGGTGAACTGAAGAAAATATCGGAGTTGTATCGGCCAGGGTTAATGATGACCATCAATTATCGATTCGTCGCCGTTCGCCGGTCGCAGCAATTGGGCCTCTGTTACTCAACAGCGTGAAAAATTTCGCGAAAAGATTTAGGTATGAAACCTTTCAAAATACAGCTGGTGCGAGAATTGAAGCCGAACGACCTACCGCAACGCAGAATTTTTGGTGAATGGGCTCTTGGTAAGTTGGCCAAAGATCCACTTTTTTATCAAAAAATTGTGTTCAGCGAGGAAGCTCATTTTTGTATCAATGGGTACGTAAATAAGCAGAATTGTCGATTTTGGAGTGAAGATCAGCCAGAAGAATTGCAAGAGCTACCAATGTATCCAGAAAAGGTCACAGTTTGGTGCGGTTTATGGGATGGAGGCATCATTGGACCGTACTTCTTCAAAGATGCTGCGAATCGTAACGTAACTGTGAATGGTGAGCGCTACCGTGAAATGATATCCAACTTTTCTTTGCCCAAAATGCAAGAGCTTGACTTGCATGGCATGTGGTTTCAGCAAGACTGCGACATGCCACACAGCACGTGTAACAATGGACTTGTCGAGAGGCGAGTTCGGTGAACATTTTATTTCACGTTCGGGACCTGTCAGTTGGCCACGAAGATCGTGCGATACATCGCCTTTAGATTTATTTTTCGTGGCTATGTTAAAGCTCATGTCTATTCAGACAAGTCTGCTTCAATTAACGCATTGGAAGACAACACTAAAGCATTTATATGTGACATACCGGCCGAAACATTGGAAAGAGTATGCCAACATTGGACTAAGCGGATGGACCATTTGAAGCGCAGTCGCGGTAAACATTGGCATTAAATGCCGCGATAGGGCAGTGGTCGTATGCTTTTTCCAGGCTTCCATAAAAGCGTTCTTTGGTCTCATTGCCCCTTTCGTTCGTCCAGGCGTGAACCGAAATTAGACTCAGGCTGTGTAATCTAACTCTGACTCAGGGTATGGCCAGCTTTTTGTTCACTACCTCGAACTAGGAGACGAGGCGGCGCAGTCTCTGGCCTACTGCAAGTCCTACTCCGAATTCGTGCTTAGTTTCATGGTAGCTCCAGTAGATGTCGCAGGAATGCTTTTTAGAGCATCCATGTCCAGGTAACCGCATTTCCTGGAGTGAGCCGATATCAGCCTTGTATTCGTTGTATGTCATTAGAGGATTTTGACGTTCCAGATACGTATCCTTAAATCGTTGGCCTTATGGCGTAGGCGGGAGTTGTCATCAAAAGGGAGAGTCCTTATCTATGGCTTGTTTGGATCTTTCATTGGAGTGCTTGTTTTTACATGGGAAGTCCCAAACCAGACCCAAAGCTTGTCGGCTCGCTACATACATTAGTTCATTACGGACAGATGTTCGTACCTTATCCAGGGGACGCCACGTGGAGGCAGTGTGCCAACTTCAAACAAGAAAACAACAAAAATCGTTTGTGGCACTCACCATGTTGAAGTAATTACACAGTTTGCTCTGTATTTCAGTTTCAGGGAACCCCAAAAGCGCCCTTACTAGGGTGACCGCTTCGGAGAGTGGTATGTTCCAAACTTTATGGACAGTCACTCCATCCATAGTTTATTATAAATTTTAGGAACTAGGATATCATCGAATTCTCCATTTGAAGCCTTTTCAAAAGTGTATGACTCTACAGCGACGAAGTATGAACCAGCGACGTGAAAGCTCCAGGACCAACAATGTGAAGGCACCAGGCGAAGACTTATCTTCACAGTTACGGACTTCATCTTGTTTTATGCCGCACCAATATGGTCCCAAGCTCGAGATGTACACATGCGAGATGTCAGGCACGTGTATAGGACAAGCGCGTTGTGGGTAGCCCGCGGCTATAGGACAGTATCCGAAGAACCGGAAAAATTCCTCTGGATATCTGCGCAGGCGAATCTCATCACCTCTTTGACAGACTAAGCGCAAGAGCTTCAAGAGAGAAGAAACAAAACCAATTAATCGCAACGAAAGTGGGACTCATCCTCCACTGGTTCCTGAACACACGAGCTAATCCTGATTTTCAATTTATATTTTATATTATATTTACTCAAAAATAAATAGAAAAACAAAAAATATTGTTTATGCCAAAGCGCTTGAATAAATAATAAAGAAATAAATAATATGAAAACCATATATTTTCTGTTCTAAACCATATCTATTCTATTTTAGTGTGCCCAGCGAAGGGGGCCGGGTAGGGCAAGTTTGCATCCCTTGGGAGGATTTAGCCTAAAATAGCATTCCAGCCTTTCCTTTGAAAGTTCGTATTTGTTTACTTATAAAGCTCGGGTTTGGCTATCTGCTTGGAGTTTTATGAGAGAACTCTTTTTGTATGATTAAAAGTAGGAAAACATTCCGGACTCAATTTTTAGATCTACTACCGAAGGATACTTCGACCTAAGGGGAAAAATAAGCAAAGAAAATGGTGGCACTTTGAGAAAAGCTAACCCGCAGACTTTCTATAACTCTAAGACTATGACAGAATAGCACTCGAATAACTCGAGCCACAGTATGGCGTACACTTTGCGAGATGAAAACATTAAATTTAAAACAATCGCACTAACGAATGGTAGTAACGCATCATTTTTGTGGTATACTTTTAACAGCAGCTTTTTTTGTACGGGTCAAATAGATCTATTTTAAGAACAGTTCAAAAATTTTTCAAAATGGCACATCCAGAGCCTTCGGAAAATCATGGTCAGGTTTGTCGTTCTGCGTGTCAATGTGCTTTTGTCGGTTGGTGTTGTATCTGAAAGGAATAAAAAAGGAAATTAAATTAAGTGACTTGCAAGAAAAATGTTTGTGTTCAAAAATAGCCACCCTGTACTTAGCTAAGTATGCACGTATGCACATAATTTTGCATCTTGATAATTAGATGCGTGCGAAATCCTTACGAGCCGCTCAGACGCACTTACCAACTCACTTGCAAACGGGTTCACCATGCGAGGTAGCTGCAGTTAAAGTTACGTGGGTAGGTGTCTGCATATGTATGTGTGCGGTGAGATAAGCGGCAACTCATTTCGTAAATTAGAAATCTCTCAAAATCCCCCGAATAGTTAATTAAAGTGCATCTCATAAGTGCATTCGCACGCAACTACACCCATGCATGTATGTGTGTGTGTGAACTTTTATACTACAGACTTTGCATACATAGATACAGCGGTGCGCAGAAAAATAGGAACGGCAGTAAGTTGAAGGAGTAAAGTCACTCCGAGAATGGGTCTCCACGATTTAGGCGCACTAACGCAGAATGGCGGGATGTTTACCGGGCTTTTGTTCGAATGACAACTTTATCATTGGCGGCTCATTATTTGACCACGAGCGCTTACATAAAGCAATGTGTATTTCACCAGATCGCAACACTGAAACCCAAATCCATTATATAGAACAAGTGGCGCAGTTAACTACGGATGTATGGAATAAGGGAGGAGCTCCTCTAGAGAATGACCTCCATCTACTCATAGCAGAAGTGTGGCTTAAAATGTCCGCTGTGAATAATTCCCAACCTAAAACACAGCGGCGGTTCACCATAGAATAACTGAAGGGCGAAAGAACATCTATCAAGTTCATCGAAGCATTGACGTCGCCCACAGGCTCTGCTTCATCACCACCAGATGAGTGGCAACGAATTAAGCAGGTGTTCCTGGATTCAGCAGAAAATCGCATAGACTTCAAAATTAACAAATGGAACTTTCAGATCTCAGATTTAGAATTTAATAAGCGAGCGTAAAACAATAAAAATTAACTCAACTGTGCCAAGACTAGATCCTCTAAGGCACACCTGCGGCAGCGATGTTGATAGGTAAATGAAGAAAATCACGAGAACTGAGAAAAGAATCTAAAAAGACAATCTTGGCAGCATAGCGCAGTCAGCAGCGGAGACACATCGCACTCATGGCCTCTACCGCACAATACGCAGCTTAACAAATACATCGTCGAAGATCACGAAACCGCTTAAGGACGACAATGGTGAGATTATGACATCCAGGGACAAATAAATTCACATATGGGAAAAATACTACGAGAAGCTGCTTTGAACAATTTCCTCACAGCCCATGTCCTTGTAAATATCCTCGGCATCTTGTAAGATGCGACATTCGACATTAGTAGATACATATTTTTTTGTTTTTGTTCCAGGTACTACACCTAACAGGAAAAAGAAGGGAAAAAGAGGATTTGAAGAACCGATATTTTGATTCAGAAAAATAAAAATGTTTGTGCTGAGTTCAATAAATTTTTAGTAAAGCCTCCTAGTGAAATCCCACACCTCATTCTTTCGAATAAATACACCTTTTTGACACCACTCTAGCGTTTCCAGTCGAGTCGATCAAACCGCTGTCAGTAGTATTGTCGTGTAGGCTGAATTTTCCGCCTACTGAGCCAAAGCCACCTTCCTTGCTTACCCCGGCATTAAAGTTGCCAAGCAGGATTTTGATATCGCGGCATAGGCAGTGGTCGTATGCTTCTTCCAGGTTTCCATAGAAGCGTTCTTTGGTCTCAAAGGCCTAGCAAGTAGAAAGTTCAAGACAAACAATACAAATATTTCTAAATTAAGTCAAAATATTCACCAAATATCGAATTTTAAACGCTTATAAAAGATTTAGAAAGAAATTGTATTAACTGAAAAATAATTCACAAAATGGATAGGATTAGTCAAATACGATTTTTGATATTTTCTAAAGGCGTATGGGAACATCAGTCAGAGGAGAACCCACTAAGCCCGCGCCGAAAGGACAAACTTGAAGGATGATAGCTGCCGCGAAGGCAGAAGGTTCCCTAATAAAAAGGTCGAGGAGTGAGAAGAGAATTCACTGAAGGAAGTTCAGCCAAATTTGTACGAGAAGAGTTTATTTAAGACTTTAATGTGAACTTTTAAAGAACTTAGTTTTTTTATTCAGTATAATCTCCCTCAACTTCAATATGCATATCTCAACTATTTTAGGTCAATAACGATTTTCCAGACAGAAGAAACGAGAGGCCGAAATACGTGACTGCGAGGAGCTTGAGTTGCTGGCCAATAGGAACAACGCCCGAAAATTCTACCAGAAAGTTCGGCGGCTTACAGACCGGGGCGTTTTCCTGTAAGAACAAAGACGGCGATCTGGTGACCGACATCCAGAGCATTCTTAAATTTTGGAGGAAATACTTCTCGAACTTACTAAATAGTGACAGCTGCGCATGTCACAGAGAATGTGAAGATTCCGATACCCCAATCGTTGACGACGGAATTGTCAATCCGTTGCCGGACCATGACGAGGTGAGAATAGCGATAACGCGTCTAAAGAACAACAAAGCCGCAGGCGCCGACGGACTGCCGCCTGAGCTATTCAAACATGGCGGCGAAGAGCTGGTAAGGTGCATGCATCAGCTTCTATGCAAAATATGGTCGGAGGAAAGCATGCCTGCCGATTGGAATTTAAGTGTGCTCTGCCCAATCCATAAGAAGGGCGATCCTGCATTCTGTGCCAATTACCGTGGGCTTAGTCTTCTAAATATCGCCTAAAAGGTTCTAGGGAGCGTACTGTGTGAAAGGCTGAGTTGCACCAAATATTCTCAATACGCCAAATTTTGGAAAAGACCCATGAAAGGAGAATCAACACACATCATCTTTTCGTCGACTTCAAAGCTGCATTCGACCGTACGAAAAGGAGTTTCATGTATGCCGCGATGTCTGAATTTGGTATCCTCGCAAAACTAAGACGGCTATGCAAGATGACGTTGCTCAACACCAGCAGCACCGTCAGAATTGGGAAGGACCTCTCCGAGCCGTTTGATACCAAACGAGGTTTCAGACAGGGTGACTCGCTGTCGTGTGACTTCTTTAACCTGATGTTGGAGAGCATCGCACGAGCCGCAGAACTTAATCGCTCAGGCACAATTTTTTATAAGAGCGTACAATTGTTGGCGTATGCCGATGATATTGACATCATCGGTCTTAACAACCGCGCTGTTAGTTCTGCCTTCTCCAAACTGGATAAAGAGGCAAAGCGAATGGGTCTGGTGGTGAACGAGGACAAAACGAAATACCTCCTGTCATCAAACAAACAGTCGGCGCACTCGCACTGTCACTATTGACAGTTATGATTTCGAGGTTGTAAAGGACTTCGTATACTTAGGAACCACATTAACACCGATAACAATGTCAGCCTTGAAATCCAACGTAGAATCTCTCTTGCCAACAAGTGCTACTTTGGGCTAAGTAGGCAACTGAGCAGTAAAGTCCTCTAACGTCCTAACGTATGGGGCAGAAGCTTGGACGTTGGCAATATCCGATGAAGCGACGCTTGGAGTGTTTGATAGAAATATTCTGGGTAAGATTTGTGGACCTTTGCATTTTGGCTACGGCGAATATCGCAGACGATAGAACGATGAGCTGTATGAGCTTTACGACGACATAGACATAGCGCAGCGAATAAAGCTCCAACGGCTACGCTGGCTGGGTCATGTCGTCCGAATGGATACAAACGCTCCGGCTCTGAAAGTATTCGATGCGGTACCAGCTGGTGGTAGGAGAGGAAGAGGAAGGCCTCCTCTGCGTTAGAAAGATCAGGTGAATAAGGACCTGGCTTCACTTGGTGTGTCCAATTGGCGCCGGTTAGCACGAGAGAGAAACGACTGGCGCGCCTTGTTAAACTCGGCCAAAATCGCGTAAGCAGTTATCGCGCCAATTAAGAAGAAGAATGATTTTCCAGACGTTCTGTTAAATACAGTTTCACTTCTTGATGTTTACCTGTTAACGAATGCGACACGACTTTTTATTTATTTAGCTATAAACTAGAAAATATTTATAAACATTTCCTTACAGACTACTTACACTCAACAAATACAATATCATTATCAAGAACTCCTTTTTTCCCGAATGGAACCTAGGCCCCTCACAAAACGTTTCCAGGGCGTGCGGTCCTTTGTAATGATTTCGCGATAACAATTATCTCTTTCTCAGGTGTTCTCTTCCATATCCACTTAGGCCAACCATTGCCGTCTGCTACCTTGCGCCTATCTGCAGACTTCAGTTAAGCCCTTTCATAAAGTATACCCGATCTATTTCCGCTCTCTAAGTTGTTTCTCATACTGGATAGGTAGTTGCTTGCCCTGATCCCAAAAATCTGCGCTGGAGATCGTTCTGGAATGAGAATCCCCAGAATCTGCCGTAGGTACTTGTAGCTTGTTGGTGAGCAATCAATAATCAATCAATAATTTTCCCCCAAACTGTACCTATGTATATTACCGGCATTGACACATTGAAAAGACAAAATATCTAGAATTTATAAAAATGTATTATTTCGAACTTTCTTTCTTCTTGCCACAAAGAGGAAAATTTTGCGGGGTCCATATTTTTATATCCGCAACTGTAAGTTCTAGTATATTAATCCAGCAAGCAAGAGTTGTAAAAAATCGGAAATAAATTGCAGTAATATTTGAAGGGTCTGAGCTTTCGAAATTCTACGCCGAACATCATCATCGTCATCATCATCATCATGACATTTACAGCTCGGCGTTAGCCAATGCTTCCTTTTCTAATGCGCTCCATACGTCTAGATTCATTGCTTGGCTTCTTCGTGCATTTATGCTACGTAGGTCGTCTTCCACATAATCTGCCCACCTTCTCGGTGGCCGGCAGCGCTACAGAAAATTCTAAAGTTAAAAGTCTTCTTTGCAATTCTGCTGTCATCCAATCGAAGTACGTGTCCTTGCCATCGAAGGCGTTGCGCCTTCACAAAGCGCTTTCTGTTTTATCCATTCATAAGCTCCTCGATGGTATTGTTATGTTTTATTCTATAAGACCCATCAGACTCTCGTACAGGGCCAAACATTCTCTTCAGAATTTTACGAGAATAGTTCTTTATAATTAGTTATTAGTAGTCAGAACCTATGAACGCATATCCGCTCAATCTGAATTTCAAGCAATTAGTTTTAGCAACAAATTTTCGCAAAAAATTAAGTACACATGAATTTTTCCCAGCCCTTATGGCACACAACGGACCCATTTCGTGGTCTAAAGGGCATCGCTGACCCTATGTGCGATTCGGCTGGCAAACCTACTACATGAAATTTGAAGTCTCAGAGTTAATAATTTATAAATCTTGAAAAAAATTTAATAAGAAAATCGATATTTCTTTTTTTCGAGTTATTTTGAAAAAGTCGGAGAAATTTGCTTACTGGGCATTCTCTTCTAACTACGCCAAAGAAAGTTTCCGGACGCACACTCATGCAGTAGCATGTCACACTTTGTCGAACTGCCGCCTAAGCTAAAAAGATATTATCATGGGTATGCGTCACTTCACAGCCTTTGAATCACTTCCTTAAGTGGCTTTGTACTCGCTTACCTTTGTAATCCCTTTAAGGCAGAAACTAAAGCCTTTAAACTTTGTAATCATTCAAGTGGCGCTAAATTTGGTGGCTTGCGTAAATTTAGCGCTAAATTCTTAAGTAAACCTGTTTGGGCACTTGGCTTTCGCTTTTGCTCAAGGCCTAAAAGATTTAAGCTAAGTATGGCCAATTAAGAAAGTATCAGAAACGAACAGTTAAAATATATTGGAAAACTAGCAAAAAGAATTTAAATTTCGATCTGGTTAATATTTCCCACTTTCGCGTGCACTAAATTATTTAAAAGGCATCTACAGAATATCGCCAGTGGAGTTCTAAGCGACAGGTAAAATTTGAAATATGAGGTGAATTTTTTTATTTTATACGTTAGAGGTGGTAGTAAATTTTTACAAAATTTTTATTTGTTTAATTAAATAGGTTTTTTTGAACTGGGTGTCCGGTGGCAGAATTAAGTTTTATATTTAAAGTGTTTCTCTAACCGCTGAGAGCATGAGCAGAGAGCGGACCTCATAAGCTTCTTCTTTTCGTGCGAGTTATTTAGTCCCGATGCCGCAATGAACGGGTGAGCAGCCTGCGTTCGCAATAGAAGCGTATTTCAAGGCCAATGATTCGCGTGCAACTGATCGTCGTAGATTTTGTTCACGTTACAATATTGGACATTTAAGTGATGCAACAAGTGAATATTTGTTTAATTCATGCCAGCGAAGGTTGCGGGCAAGAAGTTCGGCGGCAAACAGCCAGCAGGACATCGAGAGCAAATGAAAATGTTGAACTCTTCGCCACAAATTTGCACTATACACCGCGTCAGTCCATGTACAAGAGAGTGGTTTCACTGTGACTTCCCAAAACTATTGTGGTGAAATAGTGAAGGCGGATCTAAGAGTTGACCTCTTCAGAATTCAAATTGTGCAAGAGCCTAACGATCGCAATTGGCGTAAGAATATCTGCGAAATATTGTTGAAGCGGTTTCGTAAGGAAAATACTATATTTTGCAGAGATGGAGCCTATTTTCATTTAAAAGGAAGTTTAAATAAGAAAAATTACCGCACCCTAATATTAAATATAAATTTTTTAGCCACCCTAATGGTAACTGCGCCTACCGTTCCGACTGTTGCTAACCACCGTTTCCAGTCGCTGCAACGTGAAGGCCGTTAACCCTGGCATTTCCCCGCCGAACAGTTAAAACGTTTACCGTGTTAAACGTTGTTCGGCGAGGTTACTTTTACTTTAACTTTACCTATAACTTTCACTGCGATTGTACAATCAGGAGCCACCAGACGTGTCAGCCAACAGGTAATATGTTGTAAATTATAAATTACACTACTAATCATACTTAATATAATAATACATATATGTACAATAATACGTATCGCATATATGTATATTTCTATGCACGTATCCATATGTATATCTATATATATATACTGAAATAAACTTAAAGAATATATACTGACACGCTGTGCTTTCTGTTTTTTTATATAAAATATTTCATCGGAGCGACCGTGGAGGTCCACAGTTCAAACCGCCCATTGCGTCGCATCCGAGCGAAAACAGTCATCTAAAGGACAGAATCCATATACTCGTATAAAAACATCAACAGCCACTTCACAGTACCAAAGTGAGAGTTTGCGCAATGCAATGTCAAACAATGGAATAATTGGACCATATTTTTTTGAAAATCGTCGAAGACACGCAATTTCCTGGCCACTCATCATCATAATATATGTATTACATCCCGGGGTGGATTATTGCTTCCTCTATAATTCGTCTCCATTCTTTTCGACAGCCCGCATTCGCTCATCTTCCGTGTGTCGTCGTTTACGTCTTGCAACCACCGTCAGCCTCTCCTTCTTGCTCCTTTAGGATTTGCTTCAAAAACCTTTTTGGTCGTTCTTTCGCTGCTCATTCTTAAAACGTGTCCATACCACCTTCACCATATAACCAAGTTTGTGACTTTATAAACCGCGTTACATTTTGTCCCGCGATTAAAACACTGAGCTCGTGGTTATGCCGTATTCTGTATGTACCGTCTTATAATCCTATAGTTCCTAATATTTTTCTGTGAATTTTTCTTTCATATCGCATCAGTAAAATACCGTCAGTACTGCTTATGTTTCTTAGACGTAGGTGTGAACCGGACTTATTATAGTTTTATACGTTTGGAGCTTTTGTTAATCTGATATCAATGAAGACTTCATAACTTTCATATGGCAAAAGTATGCCGCAACTGCGCCGAAATTCACCCTTCCCTGAACACCTCGCTGGAGGACTTCGGTCGGTATCTGGTATCTCGTGAATACCCCTGCAAATAAAAATCCAAAGATGTGATATCACACGATCTTGGAGGCCAATCCATTGATCCGAGACGAGAGATAAATTGCTCATCGAAACGAGGACGCAGTAAATTCATTGTCTCACAGGCTGTAGAAGCGTGGCAAGTAGCACCGTCTTGTTCTAACCAAATGTTGTAGAGATCACAAATCACGAACCTCAATTCCTAACACCACAAGGTTGTTTATCATGGCACGATAGTCTTCGCGATTCACTGTTAGATGGCGCCAGCCTCGTCTTTGAAGATATATTGGCCGATGATTCCTCCCGCCCATAGGCCACACCAGCGCATAGACCACACACACTTGTTTTCAAAGGATGTAATGGCTGTTCTCAAATGGCTTCGGGTTGCTCTTCAGCCCAAATACGGCAAATTCGCTTACATATCGATGTAGCCAAGACCAATCAAAATATTGAGAGAATTTCGCCTACAGTCACGGAAGTTTTGGGATTTTGTCTTAATTACCGTAAGAAATTAAAAATCCCGAAGAATCGGGACTGGTTGCCAACTTTATCGGGATTTCGGGATTTGGTTTTAACTAACTCCATTTCATATTTCGGCTAATAAACTACAAAAGCCCAAAATATCGGGATTATTTGCCCGCAATGACAGGAGCTGCGGGATTTGTAGTTTGTTATGCATCAAATGAAGACATGGTACTTAAAACATAACGGGATCCCGTAGTTCCAGGAATTGGAGCTTATCCTTACAATATGGGTTCCTTTCCAAGCCAACCGGTAGCTTGAATAAATGAGCAAAGCATCGTTAGTTTTAGATGCGCTATGTCCGCTACATCAATTCAAATTGCCATGTCAAGAGTGCGGAGCCTCCTCACAGCTTTCACACTCACATAAAAGGTGACTGACTGTTTCCCCTTCTTCTGTATTTAGACAGCTTCTACAGAAATCGAAGTATGGGAGTCCTAACCTTCTATTACCACGTTAATACCCCTATCATTTTTCTTTTAGTTTCTCTGTTAAATCTTAACACGCTTTTTATCGACCTCTGTTCCATTTCGGCAATGTCTGTCTGCTTAGTTCGCATGTTGAGAGGTTTTGCCAATTTGTATTTACCTTGCTGATGGTTTTCCCATCTATCAGTAGTTTACAAGTGGCTAAAGGCATGGGTATCAGCATCTTATCCGTTTGGAGATCGAACGTTGTACCGGTTCGAGCAAGTTCATCTGCCTTGCAGTTCCGTGCTATATTCCTGCAGCCTGGCACCCAAGTAAAGTGGACTTTGTAGTATTTAGATACGTCATTTAGAAGTTTAAAATATTCTGTTCAGACTGTTTTTGACGAGAGTGTTTTAGATTCAAGTGCTTTTTTCCGCTTAACTGTCCGAGTATATGAAGACTTCATTTGTGGATAATACTCTCGTTTTTATTACCGCAATGCTCTCATTTATGGCAGTGACTTCCGTCTGTTGTCTAGTTTTGAGCCATCTGTATAGATGTTTATACCATTTTCCTGAACAATAATCCCATTATCCCATTCGTCTTTGGAAGGAAATGCTGTGGCGAAGGATTTATCTAAGTCTATATCCGTTGTAACAGGAATGCAGGGAAATTTTTCTAAAATCGAAGAGAGCCCCCCTAGTTTGTTCTGAGTAGACTGATTTCTCTTAATCTGAGAGCCGGTAATAGGTTAAGCATAATGTTTAGTCCATCTGTGGGTATGGTCCTATGGACCCCGCAGATGTAAAGACTGGCCAATCTTTGTACATGTACCAAGGTTTTGTTTTTTATATATAACTTATCTAAAGCCGGCCACCATACTAGTACACCTTATGTTAGGATTGGTCTTACAATTGCTGTGTATAGCCAATTTAAGTCCCATTAGTTGCTTACAAGAGTAGAGTGCTATTGTTGCTCTTTTTACCCTATCTTCGACATTTGACTTCCATCTTAGTTTTCTGTCTAGTATTAGACCTAAATAGTATTAGTATTAGACCTAAGTGGTACTCATCACTAAATGACAAAGCCGACCTAGAGTCGGAGGAGTTATTTTTGGAATTCTATATTTCCTGGTAAATACGATCAGTTCAGTTTTGTTGGGGTTGACGCTTAGCCCATTTGATTTTGACCAGTTTTCAACCAGGTTTAGTAAATCTTCCTCGCATAACTTTACATTAAAAAAATTCCGTACAAAGCACACCATACATTTTCAAGCAAAATAAAATAGTTTATTAAAAGAAAACTGAAAAAACGTCTCCCTAATCTATTCGCTGCACATACGCAGCACAGCTCACCTTTGCACACTACACTTTTCCACAAGCTTCGTTTAGGACCAGTTTTGCAGCACGTAGATAATTTTACAAAGCATACAAATATCATAACTGCTTGGCTTTAGATATGAACCTTAATGCGGGTGAGATAGAATCGCTTATGTATATAATCTCTCAGAGCTTGAGACGCTTACGTAAAAAGGGTACGCCCTATCACTGTCTTGAATGATCCCAACCCCTTGCGTATTCGCCAATTCAGGCCGCTTCATACAGTAAGGGGTATGTATTTGGATCTATGAAAGCAGCTGACGATGAATGATTTCTTCCTAATTCCAGCAAACATACAGCAAAGTTATCCTGGTCGTTAATTCGGGCCGGCTCATCGCAATTTGACCATGAAATGTTGCGGCTTCGTCATCGTTAGCTGTCATCCACCTTAAAAATGGATCGAATGCAGTAAGAGTAGCAGAATCTACTTATAATGAATTGAATGCCATTTTGCATTTTCAGTTAGTTAGTTCACATCTAGGTAGGTAGGTGAATTCGTTGAAGTGCCGGTCTGGCACTCCTCAAGTAGCACTAAAGCGTCGTTTTGATACCATTATGAGACCTCCAACAGTCAGATATCTACAGCCAGACAGAGCTGTTGATATAATGGAGAAGATTGATGGGATTTAGGTTGACGCACGCACCAGGCTGTCGAAAAAAGGAGCTCCCAGTGACCTTAGTCTTCTAGCTGCCATACCCGGACATTTACAGAGAAAAGGCTCTACAGTCTCCTTCTCTGAAAGGTCCCCACAGCTTCTGCAATGGAGGTTAAATGGTAACCCTAGCTTTTCCGCGTGTGTGCCGATCGTCCAGTGACCGGTAAACACAGCTACGTGTTTGAAAGTTGAATGGCGAGGAGTCTAAAGGACTAACTTAGTCCTTCGTACATCGTATTTGGGCCAAAGGGTTTTCGAAATAGCACATCAAGAAATGGAGCTCCATCTTTTCTGCGCTTTCCTGAGAAATAATTCGAGCAGTTCCCCTTTAACAACTGTAATGGGGATGCCGATAACCGGGTAGGAGGTCTCTGAGACCAATTCAGTTGACCCCTTCCTGGCAAGCTCATCAGTAATTTCATTTCCCTTCTATGTTCCTATGTCCTGGAACCCAGATCAGAGAAATGTTACCTGCACACCCAAGAGATTTGATCTTGCCTTTACAGGAGTTTACTTATTTCGTGCCGCAACATGGCGTTGTCAGAGCCTTAATCGCGGTTTAACTATCGGAGAAAATGTTAATATTTCCTTCCTTCCCACGTTCCTTTGTAGTATGATTATAAGTCGGATATGCCTTAACATTAATATTCATAAGCATTTATTGTTTTGTTTTGGTTTTTTTATTTATTGTCCACTTATGCATTCACTGTGCTGTGCCGTTTAAATAGTATCATATTTCTTAAAAGGTTCATAACACTTGAAACTAAATGCAAACATAGCTAACGTAATTCTTTTATGTACGGCGCGTGAATGCTAGAATCATATTACATAAGTAAACACCGAAAATTGTTATTGGCTTGCATTGACAAAAATTCCTATAAAAACGCTTGTACGTAGTATGTAAGACAAGAGAAATGAAACAATTGCTTTACAAGCTGGATGCCCAGCTTGAAGCAATAAATAAATAAATATTTTAAAAATTACTTAAAATACTTTCATTACACCTTAAGCATTTTGCATGGCTGCAGCATCGCAAAGACTTCTGCTTGAAAAACAGTAGCAGTGTACGGCAGTTTAAAGGAGATAGATAAATTGTCTGATTTAGAGAAAAACCTGCTGCGACCCGACCCCCAATACCATCTTGGAACCGTCAGTGAAGACAGAGGTGCAAGCTTCGATGCAGATTTTTTAGTTCACACCTCACCTCACACCTACAAAAATTATTTATCGAATGGTTGTACTAAGAATAAATAAATAAATCATCATCATTTGGCGCTCATCATCAGTTAGAGCTCTACGTGAGCTTTGGGTTGCCGCACAAAATATTTCCAATTGACCCGATTCTTGGCAAATTGCTTCCACTTGTTGACCTTGGGTGTCCCCATTCCATCTTCTATTTCGTTTATCCATTATGAGCTTGGTCAGAATTATTTTTTTTTAGCCCGAGGGGTCCATTCTCATAGTATGGCCTAGCCATTTTAGTGTTCGAGCTTTATTGAACAGTACAACAACCACATTTTGTCGTCTCCAGTTCATGGTTCCATCGAATTCGCCGTTGTCTTTGACTGCACCGAAGATTTGCCTAAACAATTTTCACTCAAATCTCAAATACTTGGTATAAATAAGTAAATACCGAAGAGTATTAAATAAAGAGTGAAAACTGGTAAAATATTAAAATTTCTCGAAACTTCACTTTTCACAACTTCCAACCACATTTTTAAGCAGCTCTAATCTTAAGTAACTAATTAAATTTTTACGAAAATCCCTCAAGTTTGGCTCAATAAAATTAGTGCACACAAACAAAAACATTCCGTGCGATGCCCGCAGAAACGCGAAAGCAGTCGAATTTGTTCTCTCTTTTTTTTGCAATTTTTGCGCTTCTATTTTAACTTTCTCTCCGGTCGCACCTTGCTGATCTTTTGGCGCACGCTGTCTCTTGGCATTCGCAGCACTTTTGTGTGCAACAACTTTGTCTGTGTAAAACTTAAAATAAATTAATTACAAGCGGAATCCTTTTGAGACGCAACAGCGCATCTTTGTACCGCAAGTTGCCAAGCCGCGGGACTCACACACACATACATATCTTCACGCACATATATACTTATTTATATATGTATGTGTGTGTGGATGTATTGAATTGTGTGTCCATGTACGTATCCATCTTAAGCAGCTGTCTGCAATTTTTCCGCTTCTAACAGCGCAACAAATGCGCTTAACTTTTGGCTTGCCACCAACTGATTGGAATGGCCGCCTGCTGCGTTACACGCCGTCAATTGACCAACATTTTGTTGCATCTGCGTTGCCATCTTCCCTGGCAGTTCATCACACTCTCAAGCTCTAACGTCTAATTTGTTGAAATTCCAGCAGCTCGTAACGCTACCGACTTCCGCTCGAGTAGAATGGAATGGCCTGATGGCTGCGTTGGCTAAGTCAGCTGAATGAGTGACTGTGCGAGCCAATCTGATGCGCTAAGTAGCCACTTATTTTCGCTACTAACTACGAGTATCTGCTGGCTACTATGCACCATTCTTGTGAGTTTCTTTGTGGAAAGCCAGTGCAGTGGCCAATGCAGCTTAGGAAATGGTTGTTGTTGTTCCCGGTTAGTCTTTGCTTTGTATGTAAAGAGTGAAGTTTACAATTTAATTAATCACTTTGTGAGGAACTAATAAAAGAGTGTTAAGGAAATTGCTAAATAGTGTTTAAAGTTTGTATCGTCTGCAATGGCATACAACTACAACTGCGAAGGATTTTTCGGTGAAACATCTGTAGTGCAAGACAATTGGCCTTCTTCTAAAGGGTCTTTGTGTGCAGCAGCCGTCGTGCTTACAAAAATTTCGCTGCGCTTTTGCTGTCATTTTTTGCGTTGCTTTATCTACCTCATTCCCGCTTAAGAAGCTGCTCATTTCCTCTTTATTCCTGCTTGTCCTTGGTACGCCCGATCGATAATGAAATTAATAGTTCTGACATTTTCTCAGCAAAAAAAAAATTGTCGTTGGTTTTCTTGTTAATTTTTTCTACTCACTCATTGTGTGATGTTGTACAGTGAGTGACAGTGAGTAAAATTATTTAATTACTCCTCTACAACTTTGACTACCTTATGAGAGAAGCACTGGAATGAGCACTAGAATGAGCTCTAGAATGAGGACTGAAGGGCCTCAACAAAGTATAATTTTTTGAATACCTCTTTAAAAGGAATGATGTACACCCATCGGGTTGGCCGACTTCAGACTCCTTGCAGGGTTAAGAATGCTTACAGACTTAGAGATCCTTCCCTTTAGCAGTCGTAACTGGCTATAATCGCGTTCGCCTCAGATCTGTCTGCCTACTGAGATAAAATGCTGACTTTGTGTGGAGCAATATGAGACGACTTAACACTTTTATGTGAATGCGCGCCCTTAGCTGTAGACTAAATTTGTTTAGAGAAGTAAAGCTGCTTAAAGTGTTGAGGGCACATATTTCTTTCTAATTAGAAAGTATAAGTCTTCACACTTTAGACTTCCCAAACTAAATAACTACGTTCTCCCGCCGTCATCGGAAGTTAGGTATCTTGGAGTGCTAGTTGACTCCAAACTCCATTGGAAGCTACACATTGAATGTTGGTTTAAGAAGACCAGTATAGCTTTCTACTCCTGCAAATCTATGTTCGTGAAAAAATGGAAACTCAAGCCACAGGTAGTGCCTTAGATATACAACGTAGTGGTTCTGCCAATTTTAACGCGTGGGTGCCTGGTTTGGTTGGAAGCTCTGAAGAAAGGTTATTATACTATCATTACACTGGGGAAGGTGCAAAGAACTGCTTGTATTGGCATACGCGGAGCATGTAGAACTAGCCCCAGTGCCGCTCTGAATGTCATTTTGCACTTACTTCCCATCGGCTTTTACGTTATTTCCTTCTTTGCTCAAACCGCAATCAGGTTAAAGAAAATTGGCCTCTGGAGGCAAACTCTCAAAGGATATGGTAGCATTTCTAAGAAGTTAACATCCATTCCTATGAACTTCATACAGATTTCCCTAACCGCAAACTTGAGTTTGAGGGTCATGCCAGGGCAACGCTTCCAAATAGATAGGATTGGATCGAGCGGAAAAAGTGCACCGAAGCTTGCACCTCTGTCTTCACTGACGGTTCAAAGATGAGATCGAGAGTCGAAGCAGGAGTTCTCTCTAAATCAGCCAGTTTATCTACTTCCTTAAAATCCAGAAGTCTTTGCGATCCTGCAGGCACGCAAAATGCTCAGAGAACGTGAGAACGAGGGGGATATTAACATTTCCTTCGATACCCAAGCTGCGATCAAAGCTCTAACTAGGCCACGTTCCAGAAGATACAAACTTATCAACTAATGTGAGGAGGAGACTAATTATCTCCTTCATTTGTCTGATCTGGGTTCAGGACATAGGAATATAGCGGGAAATAAAATCGCTGAAAAGCTCGTCAGTAAGGAGTCAACTCAATTGGTATCAAAGATCTTCTACCCGCCGTGACTCTTGTTAAAGGGAAATTGCACAACGTATTTCTCAGAAAAGTGCAGAACAGATGGAGCTCCATTTCTTGATGTACTATTTCAAAAGCCTTTTGGTCCGAGTACAACAGACGTAGCACGCAAAAAGTTCCCATGCCTTTCAATTTTTAAACTCGCAGCTTTGTTTAGCGGTCATGGGACAATCGGCACATATACGGAAAAGTTAGATTTACCATTTAATCTCCATTGCAGAAGCTGTCTCTACAAGCACACCACTAAGCCCTGAACCCTTTCTAGATCTCAATTCTGCATCAATTCAGCTATGGATTGACGACTTCATGAGCTGTACCCATAGAAGACGTTGGTCTGAGTTGGGCACGCGCAGAGTAACCAAGTGCTTTGTAAAAGAACCAAGTTGGAAATTAGCGATGTTTTTTCTAAAACTTTGTAAGAAGAACCTGAGAGTACTGGTGGGTGTAATCAGAAAGCGCAACGCCTGTGGTCAGTATAGTGGTAGCCATACCATGGGAATCATTGGCAACCTAGTATGCTTCTCTTGTCGTGAGAATGAGGACATTGTAGAGCTTTTTCGCTGTAAGTTTTCTAGAATCAGACTTAAGCTAATGGAGAGCGATGTACTGAATATGAGTACAATTCATACTCTCTCCCTCTTCCGGATCTCATAAGATTCGTCAGTGAATCCAAAAGATTTTCGGAAGACTGATCTCAAACCAATTTTTCCATATTGCCATACATATTGAGTCTGTCCTGTCTCTATTTTTTTCTACTAAAATCTATCTGGGTGTAGCACAGACTGAGTGCTTGGATCTGTTGTCCAATCCCTCACAAATCTTACCTTATCTAATAGGAGTATTGAGACGTATAATCAAACCGCTGACAAGCCGTGGATGTGATGTGTTAAGCAAGTCATATTAATCTGTTAAGATGTTATATAGAGTTAGAAGGCCGAAAAAAGCGAATTTTCCACAATTTTTTCTGAGAAAACTTTTAAATTTATTGACATAAAAATTTGTACACATAAGTTGTCTTTTAACTTTATTTTAAGTCTTTGATTTAGTAAAAATATTTATTTGGAAAGGAGCTACAGCTGATCTCCGGGAGCTGCTCTCAAAAAAGACGTTTTGCGTTGGCCACCATATCTCTGAACTGGATCCTCTGAAATTAAAACACTAAACAGATTTCGTTAAAGTAATATTAAGTCTAGTAATTAATCGCAGGAATAAGCAAAATAAATTTTTTTGACAAAAAAATTTTCAAAACAGAAAATCGAATTTTTAACAAAATTTCGGCCTTAAATTGTTTATTAAAAAAAATGTATCTATGAGAAAAATCTATTGTTTGAAAATTCTTTAAGGAATAAAGGGCCGAACATCATTATTTTGGTCAGTTTTAACTGTTTTTCTTCTTTTGTTTTAACTCTTCATTGTTTTTATATGAAAGTGCAGCTCATTATCCAACAAAATCCATATAAAGCCCATTTCCAAATTTTATTAAAAGAAAAAATTAAAAATTCTACAAACTTTTCATCCCAATTCCAAGCCAAAAACCACGTAAGTCCAATTTCCAAATTTTATAAAAGATTTGAAAAATTCCACAAACTTTTCATCCCAATATCACCCTTTTCATTAAAGCTTTAAAAAAAATTTTTAGTATGTGTTTTCATTGTTTTTTTAATATGATAAGGCGCACGCTTGAAGTAGTCGAAAAATCGCTTTGAAGTTAAAAAGGTTTTTTTTTTAATTTTTACAAATTTTTTTTGTATAATTTTTTTTATTTTTTTTTTTTTAAGTTTAAATAATTTCTATTCGATTCTATAAAATTCTACTTATTTTTAATTGTTTCTATCAGATTTTATACATTTTTTTTTCTACTTCTTCTTCTACGGCAAACCTTCTGCCATGAAAAAGCTGCTAAAAGCTGCTCATAAAAAACCTTTTGCCATTCGGAGTCGGCTTAAAATTGTACGCCCTTCCATTTGTGAACAACATTAAGACACACGCCAAAAAGTAAGACGAGGAGCTCCACCAAACAACAAAAAATTATACTCTTTTTATAAATAAATAAAATTATATTTTTTTATATGGAGAGAATTCACAAGAACGACGGTAAAAACAAATAGCCAAAAATAAAACCCAGTTTGATCCACTTCAAACTTGCACTTTTTTACCCTGAAATTCCATGAGCTACAAAACTGCATACTTAGAATTTAGGATATTTGTAAAAATTCTTAGTAAAAAGTTTAAAAATTTGATAAAAGTTTATTGAACTTTTTTTTTAATTTCTCACAAAGTTTGAGTTAAATGGGTTTTGTTCTAGAATGAACTATTTTTTTTATAAAAGTATAAACCTAAATAAAAAGAAATTAATTCAAACTTGTAATTTCGATGAAAATTAGTAGAATTTTTTTTTATTTGCACAAATTTGAAGCTTTAAGTTAAATGACTTTAGTTGTAGCATTAACTATACTTTTATTAAAACATGAGTAAATTAAATAAAAAATAAAAAAAAGTGTTATAATAAAACTTTGCAAGATGTCGCCCTGCTATTTACATGAACCCTAGTGTACTCACATCAATTTCCTTCAAGTCGTTTGGTCTTTCCATAACAGGAATTCGTTTTCGATAGTAAAACAAAAATCCCAAAAAAATCAGAAAAAAACTGTCTCTGAATTTCTCTTAACACTGTCTGTGCGTTATTGATTCAATCATGTCTGGAGAGTGTCTTTTGCCAGCCAAACGCGCATACCTACACGCACTTACAAAAATGAGCTTTGTAATATTCATCATACGCACCGTTGCACCTGCAATTTCACATTCCTTAAGGTAACACAAACGGGCGGCAGTGTAAATGGAGAGTGAGTGCGTTCATCGGCATTTAAGGCAAAATGATTTTAAAATAGCTCAACGCTATCTGTCGGGTTGTCGTTGCAATGACTGGTTGACGAGAAAATTGTAGAGTTGTCATTGTTTTTGATGCAGTGGTTGTTGTTATTACTTTTGTTGTTATCCTGCTGTCTTTGCGATATTGTTTTTATTGTGGTAACACACAAAAAACCAACAAAAATTGTGGCAACGACAAATGTACGCTTGTGAGTATGCGAAGCAGCAACGTTTGAACTATTTTACTTACTCACTCTTGGGCTGCTGCTTTTCCCTCGACGTTTACTTGCCCGTAACCACATGAAAGTGTATATATTCGTCTATCTGTCAGTTGCATTTCATCAACTGCTTGCAGCTGTGGGCGGCATCAGAACCACCACTAACTCAGCACACACACACACACACACATATGAACGTCCTAGACGTGCTTGTCAACGTTGTCAGCAGCAAACGCTGGGTCACTCACTCACTCACTCACTCACTCACTCACTCACTCGCTACGCATTCGCTCGACTGACTTGTAGTCACTCACTTGGTTTGGCATTAATGTGAAAGTCTGCTGATGGATTCTTGCGATAGAAGTTGAAACTAACGCATACAAACCCATACACACACACTTGCATACAAACTAGCCAACACTCTTGAAGTACAAACTTCATTTCTTACACACAATCCCCTTGCTGGCCGTTGCTAGCTGCACACTCGTAGGCGTGTTTGACTACTCAGAATGACTTGCGTCGAGTTGTTGCTGTCAGCGACGCAGAACAATGACTGTATACATACATACACTCGTATATATGTATGTATGTGTACTGTCGAAATGACAATGACAATGTAGGAGACTGACAACGGTCAGCAGATTGTGAAGATGTCGCGGAAAATTAAAGCGTGCATTGTTGGTGACGAAGCAAGGGCACTTATAGGCGGAGAATTACTGGAAAATCACATAATGCTAACAAAGACGATGGACAATGGTTGAGGCAAGTAATAGGGCAGGCGATATCGTAAACTCGTTAATGTAAGCCTTTAATGAGTAAGTAGGCTTAAATAAGTAAAGCAAATAGCAGAGTATAATTCTTAAGCAAACACATCAATATTTGAGGTTTTAATTTGCACGAAGTGTTTGTTTTAAAGATTCCTCGTTGTGCTGTCGCTTATACTTCGAACTTTGAAGTGCTTCAAAACTTCACGCTTAAAGGATGCAAGGTAAAGCAAAGGTAGAGCGGCTGCCTGGATGCAAATCATTATGATTATTATAAGTTGCGATCGCGCCGGCTTTGACCAAATGATAACTATTATCACCTACCCCAATAATTTATTCTTAATATACACCACGTTGAAAGTTCTAAACACTCCACAAAAAGTGCATGCTCGAATTTTTTATATGGAAGAAAAAGTTTATTAAATGGGCAGTAAAACTGCATAGCCAAAATTTTTCTAAAAACTCTGATTAAACAGTATAAATTTTTCAAAACACTTCTTTTTTAATTTTCACAAAGCTTTAAGCTTGGACTTAAATGGTTTTTGTGCTGTAAATTTTTAATGAACTTTTTTTTGAGTTTTTTTCAAATTTGCCCTCAGTTTGAGGCTTGAATTTGAATGATTTTTGCAATGTAAATTTTTAAGGTAATTTTTTTTGAATTCTTTTATAAATTTGTACAAAATTTCGAGCTTGGATTTAAATGGGTTTTGTAAATTTTTAATGAAATGTTTTTATTTTTTTTTTTTCAAATTTGTGCAAATTTTGAAGCTTGGATTTAAATAGCTCTTATAATGCAACATTTTAGTGAAATTTTTTTAAATTTTTTTTCAAATTTGTATAAAGCGTGAAGCTTGGATTTAAATGGTTTTTGTACTATAAATTTTTAATGAAATTTTTTTTTAATTTTTTTTTTTAATTTGCACAAAATTTGAAGCTTGGATTTAAATAGTTTTTGTAAAGCAAATTTTTAATGTAATTTTTTTTCAAATTTGTACAAAATGTTTAGCTTTTATTTAAATGGTTTTTGTAATGTAAATTTTGAATGACATTTTTTTATAGTTTTTTTCAAATTTGCCCTCAGTTTGAAGCTTGGATTGAAATGCTTTTTGTAATGCAAATTTTAGGGAAATTTTTTCAATTTTTTTTTTCAAATTTGGACGAAGTTTGAAGGTTGGATTTAAAGGGTCTTTCTAAATAAAATAGTTTTTTTAATTTTTGCTTGAAGCTGCTTGAAAGTTTAAAGCTTGGAGGTTTGTTTTTTAAGAATAGATTTCCTGGTAAAGACTCTAAAAATATGAGCTAGATTTTTTTTAATATGAACTAGATTTTTATATAAATAATAGTAGTGTGTTTATAATTATGCAACGCGATATATCTACATAAATAGGAAAAAATCGTAGGACAACGCATGAACAGTGACTGCGCTGATATGCTGTCTAGAAGCCTATCACAAAGAGGTAAAGGCACAAATTTAACTTTCCGATCAGACTTTGAAGCCAACATTTACAAAGAGGTACAACGTCCGATGGTTCTTACGTGAGTACCTGCTCGCGACGGCCTAGACCCATGGTGCTCAAAAGCTCACCCATGAATTATATTAATGATCAGAACCCAAGAGAGTTATTCGAGATATTTTTTTTATCAATTTATTGTTCGAAGTACCATTTTATTGTTCGAAATAATGATAGGTCTTGGTACCAATTGGAGTATGGCTTGGGCACAGTAACCATCTGGGTAGGGCTCAAGGCCCATATAAACCTTTGCCGTTCTCGCGGATCGCGGCAGCCAGCTGCAATCCAACTCCATATCAACCAGAAAAGATTTACCCGCGTTGCAGGTATTAACCATAGCCAGGAAAACCTCCCCAAAGGGTCCGTTGCTAAGAACAGTTCAGTGCGAACTCACAAGGCTTCTATTTCCCTTTGAACCGAGATTAAGTCTTCTGTCTGACCTTGTCCCCGAAGACGCTACCAACTGAGCTTCCCTACTGCCCAGGAACTAGTAAACCGAGAATTTAGTCACTGTTTATGGCAGGCATACCTTATATATATATTCAGGGTTTGATTGAAAAGTAATGAGCCTTATTTTTGGAAGGAGTTTCATTAAACCTTTTGGCTTATACAACTAATATTCTTCAAAATAGGACCCTTGAGCGTCAATGCACCGCTGGTAGCGGTCCTTCCACTGCAGGAAACATTTTTTAAACTCATCCGCCGGAATCGCGTTCAATTCGGCTGTCACAGTTTTTTGGATCGCCTCGATAGAGTCGAAACGCCTCCCCTTCCGCTTTCTTTTCTGGCACGGGAACAAGAAGAAGGCCGTAGGGGACAGGTCTGGGCTGTAGGGAGGGTGGGGAAGCACCGATTCAAAACTTCCCCCACCAGCCGATTTGGTTGATCGCTTGGCAGACGCTCCGCGCGGGAAGGCTCATTACTTTTCCATCCATCCCTGTATATAATTGGCGCGTACACCCTTTTTGGGTGTTTGGCCGAGCTCCTCCTCCTACTTGTGGTGTGCGTGTTGATGTTGTTACACAAATGGAGGGACCTACAGTTTTAAGCCGACTCTGAACGGCCGATTTTTATGAGGAGCGTTTTCATGGCAGGAATACACTCGGAGGTTTGCCATTGCCTGCCGAGGGGCGACCGCTATTAGAAAAATGTTTTTCTTAATTTTGATGTTTTCACCGAGATTCGAACCAACGTTGTCTCTGTGAATTCCGAATGGTAGTCACGCACCAACCCATTCGGCTACGGCGGCCGCCGCAGGCATACCTTACCTCGAGCAATTTCTATTGTTCCATGGTACTCGTAAATATGATAGTATTACAAAGCTTTTGAGCACAAGAAGTATTGCACAGCCGCATGTCTCGATATATCCCAAGCCTTTGATCGCCTTTGGCATGACGGATGGCTATGCACAATAAAAGACACTCCACCCATAAATTAGTACACTTTTGTCAAGTCCTACCTCAAAGACCGACCGAAGAACACTGTGCACTCTGTAAGAGTTTAGCAGGTGTACCCCAGATCAATATAATGGGCCCAATCCTATGCTTGTTATACACCCACGATTTACCAGTCACTGAAGAAACTATCGCCGGAGCTCTTGCAGATCACACCACTGTTCTCGGAACTAACCACCGAAAGATTACATATAAACTCTAAAAGAACTTGATATTTTAGGCCAGTGGTTAAAATATTAGATTGAGTTCAATGAATCAAAATCAGTTGCAGTAACTTTTACACTCGCAGACTTGTCCTCCCTTCAAACTCAGTAATATAACCATTTCCAAATAATATCTTGGTAACCACCTCGATACAAAGCTTTCATGGAAAACACATATTTTCACTAAACGTAAGGCACTTGGAATCAAACTCCGACTTCTAAAAGGACACGGGTTCTTCTGCTTCTAAATTGGCGTGATAACCGCTTACTCGATTTTGGCTGAGTTTAACAAAGCGCGCTAGTCGTTTTTTTCTCGTGCTAACCGGCGACAATTAGAATCACAAAGTGAAGTCAAGTCCTTCTCCACCTGATCTTTCCAACGCAGAGGAGGCCTTCCTCTTCCTCTGCTACCACCAGCTGGTACCGCATCGAATACTTTCAAAGCCGGAGCGTTTATATCCATTCGGACGACATGACCCAGCCAACGTAGCCGCTAGATCTTTATTCGCTGCGCTATGTCTATGTCGTCGTAAAGCTCATACAGCTCATCGATCCCTCGCCTGCGATATTCGCCGTTGCAAACGTGCAAAGGTCCAAAAAGCTTACTCAGAATTTTTCTCTCAAATACTCCGAGCGTCGCTTTACCGGATGGTGTCATCGTCCAAGATTCTGCGCCACACGTTAGGATGGGCAGGAATTTCTCATGCTTTTCTGAAAAGCAAGTTTTCACTCTATATAGCTATTTAAACAGATATGAATCATCGGCATACAGCTCTGGGGCACTGCAGCCAATTGTAGCATCAAAATACTTCCAATATTCCTATCGAAAATTACTTAAACTTATTATGAACGAACCATTTTTTTTTTTTGGTGGGTGATGTAGCCTTTAAAATGCCTAAGCACTTACAGCGACCGTTCTCTACTGCGTTGTGTTATGTGGCCACTAAAACGATCCCTCTTCACCTTCTGGGGAGACACCCTTCCCGGAACTGCTTTCTATATTACTTCGGGAGGGCCCAGAACGGCATCCATAAGGGACCAATTCTATTCACCCACGTCTGCGTCCACCATATTTGTAACCAGCTCTCATGCTATAGGCTCGTCTTCGTGTGTCTCTATCAGCGCGGCTTCGCTTTTTTGCACTATGTCGAGGTCAATTTTTTGTTTTCGTAGTAGGTTTTCGATGTATTTCTTTACCGCGTTCCAGCTGTCCTTGAGAATTTTGCTGATTATGCTACTCGGCGCGATGTCGCCAATTCTGCTCCCTCAGAGTATTTCTTTCCGCGAACCATCTGTTGCAACTAAAAAAACGTGTGTTCAGCGTCATCGCTCAGCACCTCGCAGTATATGCATTTGGAATCGGTTACCTTGCTCATGCGGCATAAGTATCTCCGGAAGTATCCGTGGCCAGCGAGGAACTAAGTTAAGACGTAGTTCACTTCGCCAAAGTTCCTTTAGACCCATTTGTCAATTGATGGGATGAGTTTCGTCGTCCATCTACCACTCGGTTCAGTGTCCCATCTTTCCAATGTCCCATCAGCTTTGCCACCGCAGCATGGTTTGACATCTCCTTTCTGAGAAGCTACTAGTGACCTGCTTCTTCTTTGAGTCCCACGCATCCACTCGTTCGCGGACCAGGAGATGGACAGGTATCTGCCTGCTGATCACAAAAATTGCTGCGCCTGAGAGAGTTCTGTAGGCTGAGGCAACACTGATTGCCGTTGTCCCTTGCATAGCTTCCAGTGCTTTGCGCTTGGCTTTACAACTTAGCCATAATTCGCTGCCGTACAGGAGAATTGAGCTTGCGGCCGGCCAGATCAGCCTTCTTTTGCTCTGCGTTGGCCCACCTATGTGTGATATTAATATATTTAGCATACCCGTGACCTTTGCTGCGTTGGTAGTCGCATGCCGTATCTGGGCCCAGAAAGTAAGCCTGCAGTCAAGTTGAATACCTAAGAATTTTACTACTTTTTGGGAAGGAACACACCATAATTGGTACACCACAAATACCGAAATCCATCGGAATCTCAGATTTCTCACGATAGCTGAAGAAATACAAAATAAAACACTCCAATCGCACCCGAGCCCTTTTAATGGCAGAAATAAGTCTCAATCCGATCTCCTTTAACAGGCCGAAGAGGAAGTCAACAGAGGTTTTATTATACTAATAAGCAAAAGCACAGAAAGGGTTGCAGTACTGAGTGTTTTCCATTCATGTCTAGAATACTGGCTTAGTTTCAAGTACAAGTATTGCTGAATGTTAAGAAACTGTTTCTTAAATTGCAAACTGTTTCTTAAATGGATTTTAAAAAAAGAAAAGGAAACATATTTCAAATTCCCTATCCAGCCAGCAGTCTTCCTCATCCTTCTCGCGTCGCTTTATCGTATTGTTATAGTCTTATTAATAGCTTCTGGTGAAAACTAATTAACCTGTTTTCTTCATGTCATACATACATACCTACTTATGCGCATACATCTGTGACGAATTCAACGAAGCTTGGAATAAAAAATACATTTCATATTACGTGCAATTAAATGAATTTTTACAGTCACCACAACTTAACGATTCTCCATGACACACACACACACACATACCTATGCACACTTCTCAGTTATTATTTATTTTGTTTCAATGATTTTGCAATTTTATTTAAAAAAATAAATAAATAATTGGCGCGTACACTTCTGTTAGGTGTTTGGCCGAGCTCCTCCTCCTATTTGTGGTGTGCGTCTTGGTGTTGTTCCACAAATGGAGGGACCTACAGTTTTAAGCCGACTCCGAACGGCAGATATTTTTATGAGGAGCTTTTTCATGGCAGAAATACACTCGGAGGTTTGCCATTGCCTGCCGAGGGGCGACCGCTATTAGAAAAATGTTTTTATTAATTTTGCTTTCACCGAGATTCGAACCAATGACCTCTCAGTGAATTCCGAATGGTGATCACGCACCAACCCATTCGGCTACGGCGGCCGCCTAATAATTTTATTTACATACATATATTTAAGGGCCATAGCTGCAGTATTATTTCAATTTCCGCTACAAACCAGTGGCGCTGGCATAATTGTCTTAATTAACGAGAAATTACATCAGCGTGTGTGTGTGTGTGTGTTGAGCAAATGTAAGTGGAAAATGTATAGCGAAAAATCGCGTCAAGAATTGTGCAGGAAAAGCTGGATATTAATTCAGAAGAGCGCATTGTCCTGCAGGCAAACCAAACACTACATTTTGCACGCCATCACTCAGAAACCACTCCGCCAGTAGTTATGTAAGTGACGAGCGTGTTTGCGTGTGAGTGTGTGTGTGTGATTGCATGTATTGAGTTTATTAGCGAGCGTCTGAGCGACTGAGTGACAATGGAATTGCGTGAAAATAACATGCAAATGACGAGTGCTGTCGACAGGCAGCAGGTACAGCCCACCTCCGTTGCAAGTCTTGCTTATTAGCGAGTAAAAAAATGCTTGCTAATATTGTGAGCAATAAAACGACAAAAGGCTGTGGTCAATCTCATTTTTTTTCTTTTTTGTCTTTCTTTTGTCGTTGCCTTACTAGGCTTTGGCTAATTGCATAAGAGCACAACAAAGTCGCTTACCTTTCAGTGTGTACTTCCGTTTCCGGTTAGAGGTGGTTAACGATGACTTTGATGGCGCAACTAACTAAGTCTATAAACCATTGTTTGCAACACGTTCCCTGAATAAAGGTGGAAAGCCAAAGTAAATAAGGTATGACGACAAAGCAAATTAACTGTAGACGAGAATGTAAGGGGTGTTTTTTTAGAGCTATTGATAATTATTATTATTTTTTTTTTCAAATCAGACTTCAAAAATTTAGGAAGCTGGCTAATATTTTGACTCTCATTTTATGGAGAACTAGAAAAAAATTATTATCCCGTTCACGCCAAACAAAAAACTTAACACTTTAATTTTTTTTTTTTTTTGTCAAGACGACTAGTACAGCCCTCAGACACAATTAGGTCCATTGTACTGCACTCGGATTGCCTTTTAATTTTATTTAAAACTACCCAACGTCCGACGAAATCTGACTAGATCTTGTGCCAAGGAGCCAAAGTGGTCGCTTCTTAATACATCAGTATCGAAGACCTCAAACCTGATTCGAGCGAGGACTGGGCAGTCGCACAAGAAGTGGCCCGCCGTCTCGTCCTCCTCTTCACAAGCTGGGCAGAGTACACTGTCTGAGATGCTTACCCTTTCCATGTGCTTTGCCCACAGAAAGTGGCCTGTCATCAGTCCAACCAGCCGTCTGCACTCCCCTCTGCTTAATGACAGAAGGGTTTGCGACAGTCGATCGGACATGACAGGTAACATCAGTTTTGTCCTTCTGCAGCCTCTCTCAGCCTGCCAAGCTCGCTTGTGGGTGGTAGTTACCCATTTGCTAACCGTGGCTTTGATGGCCGAAGGGAGTGGCAAAACGGGCTCTGGGCCAAGGAAGCTGGCCTCAGAGCCCATCCTAGCTAAGGAGTCAGAGGTCTCATTACCCGCTATACCCACGTGTCCCAGGACCCCTGTTAGACATAGTTCAGCTTGGATTTACAGGACTTGACTACCCTTGATGGGGTTGGAGGGCTGTCTAAGGCCATAAGCGCAGCTTGGCTGTCGCTACAGACACATATGGATCTGCCTTTCTATCTGTTTTTCACAACAAAGTTCATCGCTTCTTAACAGCGGACACCTGCGCTTGAAACACAGATGCAAAGTGCAGTACTCTCTGGTAGCCTTCCTAGACATAAAAGGCGCTTTCAACAATATCCTAACGGAGGCCATAACAAGCGCGATGACTGATGACTGTAGCCAAGGGTCTTGTGAAATTTACGGAACAGTTGCCACCAGGCAGGTTCGTAATTTCGACGTTGGGCACCTAGACGACACGCAGATCCGTCAGGAGGGGCACCACTCAGGGCGGTGTACTTTCTCCTCTGCTGTGGATTCTGGCAATAAAAACATTTTGACAATGACTAAATACACGCAGTGAAACTCGAAACGTTGGAACATCTACCAGATATGGCCCCTAGAGACTTTCATCTGTTTCAAGACCTAAAGAAATGTACGCCTGGAAAACCTTTTTTATCAAGTGTTGAGGTCATAACAGCTGTGGATGCGTATTTAGTGTCCCCCCAGATTCTCACTTCAGGGATGAAATTCATAAATTGGAATCTCATTTTTATGTTCAGGGGGAGTATATTGAATAATAGTGTATTTCATTCCATAAAATTGTTTTATTCTTATCGAACCGCAAAACTTATTGAACAACTTAGTATAATCTAATTCACGAAACCTGCACTTAGTTGTCAGACAGCTTACAGATTGCAGATCAGCTGACATATACAGCAAGAAGCCGGTCAATCTTTTTATAAAGAGATATAAAATCTCTAGTGCTTTTTTTTCTTTTTTTCCCTTGTTCATTCCTCTCCGGAGCATAGGGCCTCTACAAGACTCAGTCTTGCGTTAGTTAATTTACGTTAATTTATTTTGATTTCTGGCAGGGTAGGTGATTAGCCTGCCGCTACCAGTTTTAAGTAGTGGAATGCCCACCTGTCGTTGCTTGGAAACAACGCCTTCTTACTGCTTGGAGCCATCTGTGTTTCACATTTTTCTGCCAGAAGGATCACACAGATGGTTGAGGACTTCGCTAAATTTGGTGCGTCTGTGCTATTACGGCGATGGCCCGCTTCCTCTTGCTGGCGCCACCGATGCAATGTGTAACTGTGTCTTTTTATTTTTGTTTGTTGCTTGTTCCTTGTATTGGCTTCACAAGAGCTTCATATAATACATTATTGAGCCTTTACCTGGTGGACTTCCGCGTTGGTAGCAGGAGGGCTGTATTACTTAAGCAGGTGAAGATAAACCAATGAGGAGTCCTCACTGAAATCGAGATAAAGTACTACTCTAGTACCACCACTGCTCTAGTACTACCCTCACTATACCGCTTAAATCATAGACATCGAAAGTAGGTCCCTTCTTGTCCGTTATACCACTATACAACGACGACGACGATGGCTGTAAAGTTTTGCTTGCACTACGAGCACTCCAAGAATTTCCCATTCATTTTTAATAGAACGAGCGCTTCGATCCAATCTAGCTTCACTGTCATCCCTTCGTACTAATATGCCATTTCGCAGCTGGTTCAAAGTTAAGTAGAAATGTTGGTTAAAAAATATTTTCGTGTGAACTCTTCCCACTAACTTCTTTATATTGCAAACAGAGGAAATCACGGCCAAAGAAGCTGACATCAGGCTGTTCACAATTCTTTCGATATCCAGATAGTAATTAAGACTCATTTGGAAGATGATGACTAATTACTATCGGGCCGATTCCTGGGCGCATAGTTCCAGTCTGGATTCAGTAGTAATGTTAATTCAGGAGTAATAGTATAGTCTAGCATAGAATCCCTTTTCTCGGGGTTGGACTGCCAACTATAGCTTACTAGTTATAACTTGCGAGGAATAAAATTTCCCAGAGACAATCGTTCGCTACGAGACAGACGTTGCTTTAGCCGCTCAGCACATGAAGACTGATGCCGCATTGCGGTATCAGGAATGCTTATATGAAGGGGACACTTCTCCGCCTTCGCAGTAGGAATTATCGACCGTTGTGGATTTTTCGAAGAATTTGTCATACTCCAAAGAAAAACCACTAACTCCCATTATTCCCACCCGCTGCTTGTTTGGAACTGCTTATTTGTAAATAAATACTTATTCACAGCTATCCTTCATATCTGAAAATCGTATAACTGCAACCACAACCTGTGACCAGTTCGGTGTCTGGCAGCTCGGCTTCCGCGATATCGAAACTTAAAGCTCTAGTGGTATCTAGGAGCAAATAATGTAGAGTACATGGAGAGCCGCGGCTACCGTAGCCGAATGGGTTGATGCGTGACTACCATTCGGAATTCAGAGAGAACGTAGGTCCGAATATCGGTGAAAGACCAAAATGAAGAAAAAGCGGTCGCCACTCGGTCGACAATGGCAAGCCTCCGAGTGTATTTCTGCCATGAAAAAGCTCCTCATAAGTTCGGAGTCAGCATGAAACTGTCCTTTCGTTTGTGGAACAATATCAAGACGCACGCCACAAATAGGAGGAGGAACTCGGCCAAACACCCAAAATGGGTATACGTGCCAATTATATATATAAATGAAGAGCTACGGGATAGCTGCGCTCAGATAAATTGGATTTAGGTCAGTGAATGCTGGACTAACCCTTTGGCACGTAATATTGTAAAACTTTTCTAGCCAGTGTAGATCGAAGGTGCTCAGGATAGCTTCTCAAGCTAATAAAGCCGTAACTTAAGATATGTGTGTGGATTGAGTTAGATACTGTTCAGAAAAAGTTCTTGCTATGAGGCTTTATAAATTTCCTTAATAGGGAAGCGACTTAAATAACGATAAGCTGCATACAGCTCAAAACTCTTCCTCAATTGACTCTGCTTTTATGTAATTAAACCTCAGATCCCTAGATTTTCACTTTATATGTCTGGATTACTTTATACCACTTCATTGCTACTGAAATCCTTGAACCCTGCATTTATTTCAAGAGCTATAATATCCTCAGAGAAAGGTCTTGACGCCTAAAAATGCACCCGCTTGTACAAATATTAATTCGATTCTCAGAGTGCCAAGTAGGCGGAAATAAGAAAAAGATGCGGTAAGAGAATACAGTTTAACAAGCGTTTGTTAATGCAACAAAGTGGCAAATGTAATTAAAATTAGTTTTATGAAAGGCCGCTGGTATCGAGAATTTTATGTTATTGCGCACTAATTACAATTCAAAAGGGGCAAGTTCAATGGGTGGTTAGAGAAAAAAGGAGTGCAAAGCATACCTACTTACTCATGGCGGAAAGTACTTAGTGATGTCAAATGAATTATTGGCGGATTCTGATAGTCTGAACAGTTATATTTCTTAGCAAACTGCAACGAGACTGTCTGATAGGATTATAGGCAGTGAGAGAAAAAAATAGTCCGAATCTGTACTGCGAAAGCTACTTGAATTATGATGAGATAGAATCTTCCTAGCATTTACTTTTCAACTTCCTTGTCTTAACAAAGACGGCATTCAGACATCCTGGGCTCCCGCTTCATTCACGCGAGGCGGCAGGTTAGAATACCAGCTGCATACAAAAATTGTCTTGCCTTAATTCTTAAATCGTCAGCGGCTTATTTCTACCTCTGGAATTCCACTAGAAACTTGGAAATTAACAACAAAAAGTAATATTCGCTAGACGGCCAATAGGTCATGTAGAGAAGAAAAAATGAGTGTTACAACCAGGCTAATTTGGCCACAAATATCTAAGAGAACTCCTAATCTTCTTTGCTTAACTTAACCCCTCAAGAGAGAACATCTCAAAGGTCGTGGCTTGTGTCACCGGTTAGTGGTTGTTAGGTAGGCACTATTTTAGGCTAGGAGAACATATTTTCTCATGAATGCTTCAGAAGTTGTAGAGACTGGGAAAGGCAAGAAACAGTAGAACACTTCTTTTGTAATTGTCCAACCTTTTCTAGGAGTTGAGCAAAATAATTAAAAAAAAACACTCTTTTGACACTCTCACCGAGCAATCCGGTGTTGGGATAAACCTATTCTACGTTTCATAAGACAAGTCTCAACCAACGGCATAATACCTCCGCAGATTTCTTCAGTTGGACAGGTATGATGCCATCGGGACCAGGCGACTGGAAGGGCCTGTGAGAACCAATGGCCCAAGCCAAGCGGTAATTATGCAGCAGCTAGCCTCGGTTCCGAAGCTAACTTGGGGTGCTTCCCAGGCTGGTGCTACTAGCTACGGGATTCATCGGAAAATGAGCGTCGAGAAGTAACTTTAGTGATTCATCCCGATTCATCCCTCAGCTATCCCAAAGGAGCGGAACCCCTCGTGAGCACTGTTGGACTTCCTAATTTCGGACTTATAGATTCTCAGCCTTGCCTTGATTAATGTGCCATCAAGTACTAACTTCGACAACCAAACTGATGCCAAGGTGTCAATTCAATTCTTGGTTTCAGCCGCTTAAAAGTAAATATCTCAAAGAGCTTTAAGATTTGTGGTATCAAAGAAATTAGTCCATAAAATGATACAGCATGCGATTGCTCGGTTTGGGCATCGTAATTACTTCCACAACCTTCTACAAGTTTAGAAAATATTTAAGGCGGATTGATGTATTGAAGAAGTAGACAAAACTCATCACTTATTTCGGCAGTAGTCAAGGCAAACACCCATGCCTTTTTGTCCTAAGTTCTATTTCCATTAAAACTTCCTTTTGTGTTATTTTTGGAATTACTTTATGCTCCACGGTGGCCGCCCTAGCCGAATGGGTTGGTGCGTAACTACCATTCGGGAGTGAGTTGGTTTGAATCTCCGTTCATGAAACAGGAAATGATAGAAAAAGCTTTTCTAATAGCGATTTCCTTTCGGCAGGCAATGACAAACGTCTGAGTGTATTTCTGTTTTTCCAAGACAGAAAATCGCCATAAAAAAATATTTCGAGTTCGGAGACGGAGTAAAAACTTAAATCCCCCTACCTGTGGAAAATATTAAAACACTCATCACAGATAAGAGACGGAGGTAAACCAAACACCCAAGCAGGTCGCTGGAAAGAAAAAACATATGATGGCGTACATGGTTTATTATTCCGACAATTTCAGTTCACCTCGGGGAAGACCGATTACATCGTCCCAAGGGTGACATTCAATAGGGATTTCCACACTCTCTTTCCATCTGTGGATGAATAGAGTACGGGACTTTTACTAACAGCTTCGACTCCACGGCCTATAGACATGGTTCAAAAATGCACTGTGGGATTGGAGCAGGTATATATTCTCAGAGACTTAGAACTGAAAAATCTCTGTGTCATCCTAATGGCAGCAGCGTCTTCCAGGCGGAAGTATTGGCAATAGGGGAAGCTTTTAGATTACTTCTCTTCTCGCTATACTTTCAGATGACCAAGCTGCAAAGCAGATGAACTGGAAAGAGGGGGATCTGCCATGAATAACGTTCTTGCAGAACCGATATTCACACCACACAGTGCTCCTAAGGCAAGGGCAGGGTTTTTGAAAATGGATCCAAGATTTTCCAACGTAGAGTATTCGTATATGACCTCTAGATTTCAAATTTTCAAACCCCGAAATCGTACCTGATCCTATTTTAAAGATAGAGTAAGTTTACCTGTGGTAAATCTAGTTGAAAGATTTACATTACTTATTTTCAGTTTAAATGTGCATAGGTTCATGTCTACGCCAGATAAAGATCTAGTAGGCCTTGCCAGGCTAGACGTTTATTTGTACATTTCACAATATCTAAAAAGTCACTTGTAGTCTAGCAGCCATCATCTCAACAACACAAATACCTGTAATTTAAAATAAACTCACAATCCTAATATAAATCACCTTTGACGCAAACATTTTGGTCCTATTCAACACTAAAAAACTGAAATAATTTTTGTTAAATTACGAATAAAAAAGGCTTTGCAGATATTTTCAAGTAGTGTTTGACTTGTTTAGAATGGTGCAATGGACAATACGAAAGCTTGTTCTCACGATGAAAATAGACGTAAAGTCTGCGGACCTTGCGGTACAAAAATTTCTTTTGGCAAAAAAAAGCCGAATAAATTTCTTATAAACGAAAAGTATGAAACATTGATAAAGAAATTTATAAACAAAGATTATGATTTAAATAACGAAAAATACCCCCTTAGCATATGCAGAACTTGCTACCTCACACTTTTTGATGCAAGTAACAACATTTTTACAAGACCTTTTCCAGACATGCCAGATTACAATAGTTTGGTTTTACCTAAAAGTACTCGCACATCTATGGACAGTTGTAATTGTTATGTATGTTTAACAGGCAGATATAAAGGTCATGAGAAAGTAGTAAAGGGTAAGGGTTGTAAACGAAATTTCGAAACTAAGATTGATACAACTAATGGTCTTTATGGATCCTCAAATATTGACAAACTTGCAAAGAAAGACAGCCAAAAAAAGGAAAAAACTAATATACAAATATGTAAAAAATGCTTACAAGAAATTGGTAAAGGCAAAAAACATTTATGTAATAATATTCAAGGCAATGCTTTAAAAATAATAGAAAAACTTCCTGATGTCAAGCAAGAAATCGTTGCGTCAACTATTATTAGAACCAAAATTGATTCTGAAGACGATATAAATCGACACATTAAGAATAAGAAAATTGAGTTGAGTACGAAGGGTTCTAAAATGAGAGTTGTTGTTAATCCTAATGAAAAAAAGGACATTACGTTCAGTGAAGAGCGTTTGGATAATTTGCGAGTAAACCTTGGCTTATCCAGTAATAAAATGAAAAGCATTGCTAACTTTTTAAGATCAAATGTTGGAAGAAAGTCAGTACCCGTTGACTATAAGAAGCACATGTCAGAAAAATCGAAACTTTTACAAGATATATATAAAAAAGATAAATACTTTTTTGATTGTGATGATGCAAAAAAAGAAGAAAGACCAGTAGTTTACGCAAATGCGGAAGAACTTTTTGATGCAGTAATTATGGAAAGAAAACTTGAAGGGAATGTTTGTGTTAAAGCAATGGCTGACGGGGGCCGCGGATTTTTTAAAATTTCTTTATCAATATTTGATATATTATGATGATTTAACAATTCATGATAAAAATCAGAGAAGTCTTTATTCTGAGGGAGGTAGCGCAAGTAAGAAAGCAAAATTGATGAGCGTGAAACGAGTTATACTACTATGCATTGTACCTAAGATAAAGGAAACGTATGAAAACGTAAAACTTTTGTTTGACATCACTAAAATAAATAACATTTCCTTCAAGTTCGTTTCGGATTTTAAATTGATGCTTATCATAAATGGCCAACAGACGGCATCTGCAATGTTTCCTTGTCCTTATTGTTTTGTTTCACTTAACGACTTGAAAGAAAACAAGACATCTGGACAGGAAGATGTGCTTTACAATCAATGTAGTTCCAATGCAGATAATTTTGAAAGCAATGTTATCAAACTGAAATCATACGGAGATTTAAGAAACGATTATGAACAGTTCAATCTTGCTGGTGGAAATAAGAAAAACAGCAAAGAGTTTCATAGCACTATTAACCTCCCTCTATTTACCGAAAGTGATGACATCACTGTGTTAGAAAAATGCGTAATTCCTGAATTACACGTGCTAATGGGCTTCGTAAACCATCTGTTTTGGAAAGGTTTAGTACCCCTTTTGGGAAAAGATAAAGCTTTGATATGGTCAAAAAAATTAAAACTTATTTCCAAAAACTACCACGGAGATTGTTTCGAAGGCAATGCATGTAGGAAACTTTTAAAAGAAGCTCACAAACCAAATGATCCTGAGATTTATGAAACTGTGGGATATTTAGAAATCATACCTTTTACCAATGCTTTTGTAATAATGAATAAAGTTGTCGATTGTAGTATTACATCTGGAAAAGTAGGACCAGAACTAAACGTTCATTTGGATAAGTTAAACAAAGCTTTGATTGCTTTACATGAAATTGAAGACATCTCAGTAACCTTAAAAATTCATGTCTTAAAAACCCACATTATGGAATGTCTTCAATTCATAAAACACAATGATGGTCTAGGATATTGGTCCGAGCAAAGTGGAGAGTCACTCCACCGTGAATTCTCGCAAACTTGGGAGAGATATAAAATAAATACAATCGAAGATGAGTTATACTTAGAGAAGCTTTTTACAGCAGTTGTAGAATTTTCATCACTTAATGCATAATCAAAATTTTGATTCCAAGGAGTATCGTTATCGCTCAAGTTTTTATTTAATAATAACATTTAAAAAAATCAAAAAAAAACCAAAAAAAAAATATAAAAAAACAGAAAATCAACCAAAAAAAATTTAAAAAACAAAATGGGACCAGGTTACCACTACGTCCCCGTCGTTGGTCCTGGGTTACGCTGAAAGTGGTTTACATTTAAGTACATACATAAGTAATACATACATTTATCTTTAAAATAGGATCAGGTACGATTTCGGGGTTTGAAAATTTGAAATCTAGAGGTCATATACGAAAACTCTACGTTGGAAAATCTTGGATCCATTTTCAAAAACCCTGCCCTTGCTTTAGGAGCACTGTGACCACTGGATGCAATCAAGATTGCAATCTCTTCAAAATACCTACAAATAGCGGATCGTAGAGGGATCAGACAACCTACAAAATCAGTAGAACGTTATGGCCTCCATACACCAACAAACAAACGTCAACATTGACAAATATGAAACGATATCCCGAGACTAACTGGATTCTGGGCTATCGAGGAACAAGCTGCAAAAATGGGCATCCCTTACAATATATACTGCCACAGTTGTAATAAATCGGAGAAAAAAGAAACAGTATTCCATTTTCTCTGTGAATGTCTTAACCTATGGAAGGCAAGGATGTTAACCCTTGGCAAACCGCTTTTTGAAAACCTCAAAGAGTTGGCCGGCATAGACCTAAGCAACCTTATAAGGTTTGTCACTCACATAGACTGGATATATTCGTGAAGAAATAATCGTATAACTTCTCCATAGTAAGAATGTGGCAACGAAATATACTATTCGCCTGAATCCTGCAATTAGGTAGAGTAAAAAATTTTCTTTTTTCATTTCGACGATGACTGATCTCCGATTACTGGTCAATGTATTGGGTATGAGAAAAATGTTCCATCTTTTCTAAGCCAAAGTTGCGAATTATTTAAAAAATTAAATAATACAGAATATTATGTGAAGAATGTGCCTTTGGAAGCTATAACTTTACTCCATCTTTCAGGCAGCTTATGGATTCCTCTGTCCAAAAATTCGAGTTCTTTTGACTTCATCCATTCGTTGAGCCAGTTTGTGATGCTCTCGTAAGAAATGAACTGCTCTCCAATAAAGGCTGACTGTATTGATCAGAACAGATGGTAATTTGAAGGTGCAATGTAATGTCCCAATTCAGTCTCTCTAAATATTTCTAGACCGATTTAGCAAGGTAAAGAAGCTGGAGAGAGTTCAGAGGTCGGCACTCATTGTAATCAGTGGGGCGCTTCGAACGAATCCTACTCTGGCGCTCAACGCAATGTTAAATGTGGTACCCGTAGACATCGCAGACAGAATTGCCGCTACACGTACCGCAATCAGACTGAGGAGCTGGAGCTATCAGCTCAACCTCACTTATGGGCACTCAGCATCCCTAGAAACTTCGAGTTCATCCCTCTGTCAATTGTAATCGGTGTATACCCTCGTTTAGTCCAACCGGTACATTCCCCACTCATATTCCATCAAGGGAAGAGTAGACCGGGGGCTACACTTGGGGAGAGGACCTGGTGAACTTGTTCACGGATGGATCGAAGTTGGAAGGAAAGGTTGGCGGAGGAGTCTTTTGCGAGGAGCTCCCCATCAGACTCAAATTCAGGTTACCCCGGACCACTGCAGCGTGTTCCAGGCAGAGGTAGCCACAATCAAGGAGGCAGCTGATTGGCTGCTCAAATGCGTACTAACAGTCAAGAAAGTAAATATTTACTCCGACAGCCAAGCGGCAATAGGGGCCCTCGGGTCAGTGACGGTACATTCGGAATTGGTCAAGGAATGCTTGACCTAATTTTCGACTACGTCCCAATTCTTTGACATCAGCTTCATCTGGGTTCCCGGTCACAGCGACATTGCGGGAAACTGTGAGGCGGATGAGCTGGCCAGACAAGGGACGTGTGAGGTGATTTTCCCGCGAAGGGAGAGAATTGGGATCCCCCTGACTACCTACGGTCTGCTCCTGGAAAGATGGGCATCGCGCCAACTCAGCGAGCGCTGAGTAAATACACAAACGCGAAGTCCTTCTGGCCACGTGTGGACCGGAGGCGCTCGGGCGAGCTTCTGAGGCTGACAAAATATCAGCTCTCTAATCTAGTGGGTTCTCTCACAGGACACAATGCGCGAGGAATGCATGCTGTGAGACTTGGAATCACCTCGACTCCTTTTTGCGCTGGATGTATGGAGGATGAGATGGTCCATCTCAGCACCTTCTCCTAAGCTGCCCTGCTCTTACGGGGCTAAGATCCAGGCATCTTGGCTCTTACTTCCTTGCCACGCCTGCTGATATAGCTGGCGCTGATATTAAAAATCTGATGAATTTCATCAGCAGCACAAAGCGGTTGACGCAAACATAGTCATCGTTCGTAATCCGCACGCTCCTAACCATCCCATCACCACCTCTCGCCGCCCTCTCCCTGCATCCCATCAGTCTTTCCCTTTCACCTCACCTCCTTCATAATGGTATCACAAAGGACGAATCTTTCTTCGTCCAAGTGTGCTCACTCCCTGAGCAACCATACCAACCTAACTTAACCTAACCTAGCAAGATGTGGCCTGGCGTTGTCATGCAGCAAAATCAGTTTGCCATGTCTACCGTCCCATTTCGGCCGCTTTTCTTTGAGAGCTCAGAGCTCTATTCAAACGCATTAGCTGAAGTCGGTAAGCATCGCCAGTGACGGTTTCAAATGGTTTAAGGAGTTCGTAAAAGATGACACCCTGTGATCCCACCAGATGCACAACACGATGGACCTGGTTAACCTGAACTTATTCCCATACGCAATAATGAATCGTCAAATGCTGATTCGACTCCGTCATTTTCATAATTTTATCGACATATTCGACAATTGGTGATGAGAGCTAAAAAATTGACAATTTTAATGGATTTAAAAGAAGCTCACAAACCAAATGATCCTGAGATTTATGAAACTGTGGGATATTTAGAAATCATACCTTTTACCAATGCTTTTGTAATAATGAATAAAGTTGTCGATTGTAGTATTACATCTGGAAAAGTAGGACCAGAACTAAACGTTCATTTGGATAAGTTAAACAAAGCTTTGATTGCTTTACATGAAATTGAAGACATCTCAGTAACCTTAAAAATTCATGTCTTAAAAACCCACATTATGGAATGTCTTCAATTCATAAAACACAATGATGGTCTAGGATATTGGTCCGAGCAAAGTGGAGAGTCACTCCACCGTGAATTCTCGCAAACTTGGGAGAGATATAAAATAAATACAATCGAAGATGAGTTATACTTAGAGAAGCTTTTTACAGCAGTTGTAGAATTTTCATCACTTAATGCATAATCAAAATTTTGATTCCAAGGAGTATCGTTATCGCTCAAGTTTTTATTTAATAATAACATTTAAAAAAATCAAAAAAAAACCAAAAAAAAAATATAAAAAAACAGAAAATCAACCAAAAAAAATTTAAAAAACAAAATGGGACCAGGTTACCACTACGTCCCCGTCGTTGGTCCTGGGTTACGCTGAAAGTGGTTTACATTTAAGTACATACATAAGTAATACATACATTTATCTTTAAAATAGGATCAGGTACGATTTCGGGGTTTGAAAATTTGAAATCTAGAGGTCATATACGAAAACTCTACGTTGGAAAATCTTGGATCCATTTTCAAAAACCCTGCCCTTGCTTTAGGAGCACTGTGACCACTGGATGCAATCAAGATTGCAATCTCTTCAAAATACCTACAAATAGCGGATCGTAGAGGGATCAGACAACCTACAAAATCAGTAGAACGTTATGGCCTCCATACACCAACAAACAAACGTCAACATTGACAAATATGAAACGATATCCCGAGACTAACTGGATTCTGGGCTATCGAGGAACAAGCTGCAAAAATGGGCATCCCTTACAATATATACTGCCACAGTTGTAATAAATCGGAGAAAAAAGAAACAGTATTCCATTTTCTCTGTGAATGTCTTAACCTATGGAAGGCAAGGATGTTAACCCTTGGCAAACCGCTTTTTGAAAACCTCAAAGAGTTGGCCGGCATAGACCTAAGCAACCTTATAAGGTTTGTCACTCACATAGACTGGATATATTCGTGAAGAAATAATCGTATAACTTCTCCATAGTAAGAATGTGGCAACGAAATATACTATTCGCCTGAATCCTGCAATTAGGTAGAGTAAAAAATTTTCTTTTTTCATTTCGACGATGACTGATCTCCGATTACTGGTCAATGTATTGGGTATGAGAAAAATGTTCCATCTTTTCTAAGCCAAAGTTGCGAATTATTTAAAAAATTAAATAATACAGAATATTATGTGAAGAATGTGCCTTTGGAAGCTATAACTTTACTCCATCTTTCAGGCAGCTTATGGATTCCTCTGTCCAAAAATTCGAGTTCTTTTGACTTCATCCATTCGTTGAGCCAGTTTGTGATGCTCTCGTAAGAAATGAACTGCTCTCCAATAAAGGCTGACTGTATTGATCAGAACAGATGGTAATTTGAAGGTGCAATGTAATGTCCCAATTCAGTCTCTCTAAATATTTCTAGACCGATTTAGCAAGGTAAAGAAGCTGGAGAGAGTTCAGAGGTCGGCACTCATTGTAATCAGTGGGGCGCTTCGAACGAATCCTACTCTGGCGCTCAACGCAATGTTAAATGTGGTACCCGTAGACATCGCAGACAGAATTGCCGCTACACGTACCGCAATCAGACTGAGGAGCTGGAGCTATCAGCTCAACCTCACTTATGGGCACTCAGCATCCCTAGAAACTTCGAGTTCATCCCTCTGTCAATTGTAATCGGTGTATACCCTCGTTTAGTCCAACCGGTACATTCCCCACTCATATTCCATCAAGGGAAGAGTAGACCGGGGGCTACACTTGGGGAGAGGACCTGGTGAACTTGTTCACGGATGGATCGAAGTTGGAAGGAAAGGTTGGCGGAGGAGTCTTTTGCGAGGAGCTCCCCATCAGACTCAAATTCAGGTTACCCCGGACCACTGCAGCGTGTTCCAGGCAGAGGTAGCCACAATCAAGGAGGCAGCTGATTGGCTGCTCAAATGCGTACTAACAGTCAAGAAAGTAAATATTTACTCCGACAGCCAAGCGGCAATAGGGGCCCTCGGGTCAGTGACGGTACATTCGGAATTGGTCAAGGAATGCTTGACCTAATTTTCGACTACGTCCCAATTCTTTGACATCAGCTTCATCTGGGTTCCCGGTCACAGCGACATTGCGGGAAACTGTGAGGCGGATGAGCTGGCCAGACAAGGGACGTGTGAGGTGATTTTCCCGCGAAGGGAGAGAATTGGGATCCCCCTGACTACCTACGGTCTGCTCCTGGAAAGATGGGCATCGCGCCAACTCAGCGAGCGCTGAGTAAATACACAAACGCGAAGTCCTTCTGGCCACGTGTGGACCGGAGGCGCTCGGGCGAGCTTCTGAGGCTGACAAAATATCAGCTCTCTAATCTAGTGGGTTCTCTCACAGGACACAATGCGCGAGGAATGCATGCTGTGAGACTTGGAATCACCTCGACTCCTTTTTGCGCTGGATGTATGGAGGATGAGATGGTCCATCTCAGCACCTTCTCCTAAGCTGCCCTGCTCTTACGGGGCTAAGATCCAGGCATCTTGGCTCTTACTTCCTTGCCACGCCTGCTGATATAGCTGGCGCTGATATTAAAAATCTGATGAATTTCATCAGCAGCACAAAGCGGTTGACGCAAACATAGTCATCGTTCGTAATCCGCACGCTCCTAACCATCCCATCACCACCTCTCGCCGCCCTCTCCCTGCATCCCATCAGTCTTTCCCTTTCACCTCACCTCCTTCATAATGGTATCACAAAGGACGAATCTTTCTTCGTCCAAGTGTGCTCACTCCCTGAGCAACCATACCAACCTAACTTAACCTAACCTAGCAAGATGTGGCCTGGCGTTGTCATGCAGCAAAATCAGTTTGCCATGTCTACCGTCCCATTTCGGCCGCTTTTCTTTGAGAGCTCAGAGCTCTATTCAAACGCATTAGCTGAAGTCGGTAAGCATCGCCAGTGACGGTTTCAAATGGTTTAAGGAGTTCGTAAAAGATGACACCCTGTGATCCCACCAGATGCACAACACGATGGACCTGGTTAACCTGAACTTATTCCCATACGCAATAATGAATCGTCAAATGCTGATTCGACTCCGTCATTTTCATAATTTTATCGACATATTCGACAATTGGTGATGAGAGCTAAAAAATTGACAATTTTAATGGATTTGAGTAGACTCACACTAAGATGAAGACAATTTATAAAGTCAGTTTGTGCAACTCTTGTCCCTCGGCATGATGTACCAAGCAGTTTTCGAACGATGGACAATTCACATCAGTGTCTTCTCCTGTTAAGATAAAGGGTGCTAGTGCTTAGAAAACACTTCTTCGATTAAATACAATAATTTTATGCTCTTGAGGCAGTCAACATCAATAATTTTTATAATCCGAAATATCAAAGTTTTATAAGAGTATTTAAATTGCAAAAATTATAAATAAAAATAATAAAATATAATAAAAAGTAATAAAAATTATATATAAAAAATAAATTTTTTTTCAGATGAAGCCTAGCTCAACCTATTTTTCTTTATACAACTGCTTAACCCGAATATTTTTTTGACTTTGTTAAACTCTTCTGCATGACTCTCTCAACACTTGTAAATGCGCTGACTCACTTTTTATACCATTCATAAAATTGTGACGCCATTACCGTGCCGCGCTTGTTCAGAAGCATTTCCTAGTCACAGCGCACAAAGTTCCATGAAATAAAACGAAATATGTGGCGAATCATTGGCTTTTATCAATAACTGCAAACTTAATCCCATAAAGCTGTACGCATATATAGACGGACATGGGTAGCACAGATAAATAATCCACATCCCAGCGAGCCACAAAATTGGTTAGAGGAAATTCGCTGACTGCTCTTTCGGAGCTTTGATTTTCAATATGAGTAGTGAGTGCGTGAAATAATCATAAATTATAAAAGTTTTTTTTTGCTGCAACATTTTGTCACAAGGAACGTAAACAAATTTTAGAGGGAAGTTTTTACAGAACCATTTTCTAAATCTATAAAGAGTTACAAGGACGAAAAAAAGAAACACTTATTTCGTATTAAATTTTCTACGCTCATGAAGAGTTCAACTTAAGGGGTTACATGGGTTTCGTCGGGTAAAAAAAGGCCTATTTTTTTCTATGTAAAAAATTATTTATTTAATTGAAACTTTTTTCTGCCTTATAGATACATATTTAAATAATACTTTCTGAAATTTTCAAGAAAAAAATAGTAAAACGCCTCCATTGTGACGTAATTTCCGGTGACCCCTTGAAAAAAATGTGCGTCGGCGTTGTCAGCATTACTCCTGACAGGATCACCTAAAGTGAAAAAATAAAAATAAGTGAATTAGTGAAGGCCATAAGCTCGCGCTTGAACGAAGGAAAGCAAAAAAAAGTAAAAATTGGAATTTTGGCAGACATTTTTCCAAAACAAAGAAAATTTCGGTCTAATTTGCTTGACATTTTGTTTTTTTTAAATAGTTGTAATTGAAAAAAAAAATATCCTTCGTCCAAGCACGAGTAAATTGTATCTCGAACACCTGTGTAAAATTTCATCAAGCTCAGTTGAGTAGTTATCTAGAACATTTGACAACCAACTTTGAAAACGCGGTTCCGCGAAAAACGCGTTTAAAGTTTTGAGTAACAATAAAAGTGGAAAAAAATGTTTTTTGTAACTTACAGTGAATCGTCGATTCCTGGGCCATAAAGTAAAGATCCTGCAGCAGTTGCAATGTCCAGGGCATCCTTTTGCTCCTCTCGATGACGGATTCTGGCTTCACGAGTCTCGCTCGAAGATTTTTTTTCGGCTTTTATTGACAACAAAATCGTCACCGTAAGGTTGGGCTTTGAGAAAACTAGAGTAGGTTATTTGACAATCGAGCGTTTCAAGATTTGAATAATCGATGAGTCTTCCATGTTTCCTGATGGTCCAGAGTGATTGGCGATGCCTTGATTTGTTTCAATGTGTTCTTCTGTACATTCTTCATATTCTGCAGTATCTAATTTTTTTCCAGCTTTCACATAACTTACAATAAAAAGATTTCACCAACACATCCAACACTTTTCCCGAATAATATCCGATTAGTGAACTCACACCATATAGTGATGAGAAACCATGTTTCTTCCAGCTATCGTCACCGGAAACACTCACATCTGTCGTATCTTCTAAATCGTTTTCAATATTTGTGAATTGTTTTTCTTCTTCAGCAGCTGATGACAATAGAGTCTGAGTAACTGTCTCAATACTCTCATGAATTTTATCAATGTAAAAATCTTATGTAGACTGGTTTAAAAATGAACTGCTTATGTCCATCAAACCGCGGAATTTCTTGCAACCGGCGAGCCCTAAGCCCAATATTCTAGTAACAAAAGTGAACCGGCGATTTAGTTCATAAATTTTTCCCATTTTTTGTCAAGATAAGATATATTTTGGATCACATCGTTCACATTCCACTACGATTTTATATCCCAGACCAAATTTCGAGCCTGGCTCAAATGTACTTTCCCCCATTACACAATTGATTTTCATCTTCATTGTCAATAACGTTAGAACACCGCACAAACGATGAGAGAGTTGAGAAAACCAAGGCAAAATCTATGATTGAATATTGGAGCGTGTTTTCTTCTGGCACGTGCTTTTTATCATCACCTTTTAGTTTTATTGCGGAGGTGCTCGAGAAGGAACTATCATCAGTTTCCGGATCTTTAGGATTAGAGGACTGTTCCCTTTTTCTCGGTCAATATTTTCTACGAGCCCCAAAGGTTAATAGTTTTCTTGCAATTTTATGCATTGTTTATCAACTTCACAAATGACACTAGATAACCACAAATAATACCACGTTTTTAATAAATTATATGATAGAAACTTGGAATAACCTCAAACGAACCTCGTCCTTCAAGAAGTAATCACCAAATAAAATATTTCAAACTAGTTTTACTTAGGAAGTGAAAGTAATATACAACAATGACAGACAAACAAGACAAACAATTTCTCAAGAGTCCTAAATATGTATGTTTTAAAAAGAAATCTTTCCCCATTTTATTTTAATTTTTTCAGCTCATGAAGACCTTGGTAGGGAAGATCTCCTGATTTGTATTTCCAAAGCACACAAATAGTTCAAACTCAAAAATATTTTTGTTAATATAAATAAAAGTTTAATCACCTTTACATACAAAAATTCAGCCTGCCTATGATTAGGGATCATTCGATACCGCCATGAGATGAATACTTTTACTTTATTCTGGTAGCGAGAAGAAGTATTGACTACTAAACAAATATAATATTAATAAAAAGTAATCGCATGAATTCAAATATTGAGCAAAGAAATTACAAATATTATAAAAATTAGAAACATTTTTGTTTAATTTTCTTTTATTAAGCGGAAATTCATTTCTTCATATATGTTTCCTTATCAGTGCAGCTTCAGCCCTGGTAAGCCTACTATTGACCAGATCTTCACAATACGCCAAATCCTGGAGAAAACCCACGAACAATAAATCGACACACCAACTTTTCGTCGATTTCAAAGCTGCTTTCGATAGCACCAATAGGAACGGCCTCTATGCCGCTATGTCTGACTTTGATATCCGCAAAACTTATACGAATATGTAAAATGACATTGAGCGCTACGGTAAGCTCATTCGAGATCGGAAAGGACCTCTCTGAGCCGTTCGATATCAAAAAAGGTTTCAGACAAGGCGATTCTCCTACTTGGAGGCGATTCTGCTATTGGCGTATGCTGACGATATTGATATTGTCGACCTGAATAACCGCGCTGTTTGTTCAGTATAGTCCAGTCTGGAGAAGGAAGCAGAAAAAGTGAGTATTGTCGTGAATGAGAGCAAAACAAAGTACCTCCTGTCCACACACAAAGAGTCCTCGTGTCTTGGACAATAAGTAACTGTTGGCAACCGCGATTTGGAAGTGATGAAGGATTTTGTTTATCTAGGAACCAGTGCTAACAGCCACAACGACGTCAGGCTAGAGACGTGAGCCGAAGGATAAATCTTGCCAACAGGTGTTGCTTTGGGATCAGGCGGTAATTGAGAAGTAGGGCCCACTCTCGAGAAACGAAAACAACCGTCCGTCCTACGAGGATGCAGAAGCTTGGACGATGAGAGAGCACTGGATGCATTCGAGACAAAAATTCTTCGAAAAATCTTTGGCCCTCTTCGCTTAGGCGAGAATGAGTTACGTATCCGATGAAACAGCGAGCTAAGGAGGCGTGTTAAAATACACCGGCTGCGCTGGAGGAAGAACGAAGGTGATCCGGCGGAGCAGTTCTTAAAGAGGAAACAGGTAGATGATGACAATACGCTACGAAAAAGGAAGACCTAATCTGCATTGAGGAGATCAAGTGAGGCGTACCATGGCAGCACTCGGTTGCACCAACTGGCGGAAGCAGCGAAACTTTAAAGGAACAGCTTTCAAAAAGATTCAAAAGAGAGAATTTTATCAATAGGGTTGCCTTCTATCTGAAAAATTATATTACTGTTAGGATAATGGTGGTGCCAAACAGAAGGTATTTATTTCAAAACACCTTGGCGCAGAATTTTTTTTAAAAAGGGTTGCCAGCCAGGGGGTTGCCTGGTAACAGATAGCGGGTCACTTCACTATTCGCACCCTAGACAGTGGAATAGGTGTAACCTACAATGACTGCTGCAGGAGTTGTGGAGATGAAGAGGAATTTGAGTGGCTACACTACGACTTGGGGAAGTCAAAAACCAAGTCGATGCTCTTTTGTTTTTACGATTCCAAGGGAATTGTCCACAAGGAGTACGTGCCAACTTGATTTTGAGTTCTATAAATCGAAGCGCAATTAAGAAATGAATATCAACATGAAAAAATTTTCAACAATTTTGAACATGTAATAAATTTTCTTCCATAGAAATGCCGTGCATCTTAATTTTGACTATCTACCTACAAGTACACATATAAAATATAATTCTGTATTAAATTTGCCAACAGATTCTGCAAAAAGTAGTTAAAAAAAGCCTGTTTGTTCCACTGATCCATTGATCCAAGAAAAAAAAGTAGACAAAAAATACTCAAATAAGATTCCAAAAGTATTAAAATTGACCGGCCTCATTTTGGAAAAAATACGGCTCAATGATGCCGCCCATAAACCGCACCAAACCGTCACTTTTTGTGGGTGCATTGGTTTTCCGACAATCACTCTTGGATTATCATTCGCCCAAACGCGGCAATTCTGCTTATTGACGAATCCACTGAGGTGAAAATGTGCCTCATCACTGAAGTGATCTGCATTTTGATTTGAACGCCCGTTTTCATAATATTCTATGAGTCTTGCCATGGTTCAAATTGAGTTAGTCTGAAATTGAAAAATGTCAAATGAAATGCAGAAAAAAACTTGACTTTTAGGTGTGGTTCACATTCATGAATCCTCCGATAAGATTTTCCTTATCCCTGGACCTTATGGAATATATGCAGTAATATTAAAGAAAGGAGGATGCAGGCTGATTGAGGACCTGAAAATAATCTTCACAAAAAAACTTGACTTTTCGATGTGGTTCACATTCAACAACGGCCCTTGAAATTTAACCACCCTTTATATAAGGTATATCTCTCTCTCTCCTTTTTCTCTACGTTATATCTTTTTTCTCTCTCGCGGAACGAAAATGCCCAAAACGCTGCATGGCCTTGAAATTTTACTCCCCATTTGCGTTCGTCCATCGACGCCTAAGAAGTTTCACTTCAAAAAATAAAAAAATGATTTTAGTAAAATAGAATGTATCGTAATGTTGTACAAAAAAGTTGTACAAAGTTCCGAATTTATAAAATTTCTTCTTTCCTAAAACATTTCTTAGACAACGCACAGCGTTGGTGGCATAAGAAATCACTTATTTAGAACCTCATGAAGACCTCATTTGAAAAGGAAAAGTTCCGCTGTATGAAGATTTAGAGACTTCCCAGATCTTCCTGGTACACCCAATGGCTTGCTGGGATGTTAAGCTATGTTTGTACGTGTATGCGTATGTATGTGCATGTACCCATCTATACATACGGATACCATTAACTGGCCGTTTATTTGCTTATGCTTCGTTATGTGGTCTCATCCCTTTCAATCGAAATGCAAGTGCAAATTCTCTCCACTGAGGAGTAGGAGTGCAAAATGCGAATGCGAATGTGCAAATGGCTGTACTGAGTTCTTGTCAGCTGTAGTGCGTTTGAATCTTTGCCTTCGCTGGCAATACGTTTCCGCTCAGTTCGCTGATTTATGATGAATTATGAGTCCCTTTTGACTCGTTTTACATTTTATGCTTTTTACATGCCAATCCACACAATACTGGCGAATAATCTTTGTACAAACAAATACACACAAGCAAGTGCTTATGGATATACAAATACAAATGCGCATATGAATGCTTTTATGCTTATTGTTAATGTGGGTGTATTCGTGTGTATGTGTGCCGCTGCTTTGTGTTGTGCGTTTGCTTGTCGGGGCCATTGAAGCCATTTTGCTTGCTGCCTGTTGCTAACTGCTCCTCTAGCTGCTCCTCTCTCTGCTTCTTTCCCTGTTCTTCTAACTACTCCTGTCCCCGTTTCTTACTCCTTCTTCTGCCATTACTCGCCCACATGTGGCACAATGGCTCGTTCGTAAATCACTCCCAATGAAGTGCGCATTTGCTGGTTGCAAAAATCGTGAAAAATGCAAAAATCAACGCAATTTGCAAAACAAAAGCAAAAAACGCAATGTACAAATATGAAATCAGCTTTGAATTGAAAAATTATTACTTTTCGTTTTTCACCTACATATTGAGGATTTAACTGCGTGGCTTCTGCATGCACAGACTTTTGGAATCAAGTGTTGTAATCGTATGCTTATAAGCATTTAATATATTTTTTATCTTCTTTACGCGAGTTTTCTGCAAGAATTTTGCATTTGGGAATAATTGAATTTATTAATTTTTTTCTCATCTGTTAGCTCAATACCCGAGGACGTAAAAATTTACTGCATACGAATGAGTTCCATATGAATTTTCTTAAATTACTTATAAAAACCTAAATCATTTTTTACTAGTTTTGATACTGCAACCCATATCCAAATTAAGTATTGAATCATACACTCGTTGTAATAAAAATATATGCAATTTCCACATAGAAAAAATGTAATCAAATGGGCTGAACCCTTTTAAGTCTACCGATCACAATCGATTTCTAATTTTTTTAAACTACTATTCAGCTAAGCAGCTATTTTTAATTTTCTTGATGAAATGTCGAGGATAAAAATGGATTTATCTGCGCGAGGTAACCCACCTTTGGGAAATCCTACCATCGAGCAATCGGTGGCTTGGGTATCGGATGTGCAGGCCCGAACCCCACATATCAATATGACCGGAACAGACACCTAAGGTATCGGAGGAAGCACACTACCAGCGGAGAAAAATTACACAATGACTATATCAATGGAGAGCCGAATGAGTGAGAGCGATATACCGATATCGAAACCATCCGAAAGAACTAAACAATAGAGGAGGATGTGGAGATGATGGAAAATCTCTCAATATACTCAGACGGATCTGTGGTACGGAGTAAGTCTCTGACAACGGTTAAACCTGGTTCGAATCAGGAGAGTACCGGTAAAAAGGCTGAAGTTACTGAGAACTCGAATGCAGTTGATGCTCTGTCCGAACGGCAGATCGAACGAAGAAGACAGACAAACAAGATACTCTATACCTTGATAGCTATCTTTGGAAAGCCATCGGTAAGTCGAAAGCAGCACTGACATTAACGGTAGCGATGGTGCATCCTCTAGGTAGGTAGCTGGTATATTACTAGCCAAATAGTGACCGAGAAAGCGATAAGATTTTCCTTATCCCTGGACCTGATGGAACATATGCAACAATACTAAAGAAAGGAGGAGACAGGCTGATTGAGGTCCTGAAAATAATCTTCACAGTCTGTCTTGCTCTTGGTTACAGACCACCCTAATAGCGATGCATAAGAGTAGTATTTATTTGAACCCCAGGAAATGATGAATATTTCCTACCTAAAAGCTTTAGACCAATCAGGTTGACATCGTTCGTGTTGAAAAGTCTAGAAAGAGTGGGGCGAAAACATATTCGAGAGGAAGTTTTGCCGAGAAGTCCACTTAGTAGAAATCAACACGCTTACCAGAGTGGAAAATCATGTGAATGAGCCTTACATGATCTTGTTAGCAATATCGCAGCTGAGCTGGAAGCTGACGAGCACACAATGGACATGTTGGTGGGCATTGAAGGGGCTTTTGATAATGCCACTTTTCACTCAAAATGTTCCTCTGCCGAACGATACGCAATTAAGTAAACCATTATAAAATAGTTACATCCCATGCTCTCCCCCTCTCTGATAACCACTGTGACGAGCTAATTAGAGCAAGCAAGGATGTCTCGAAAAAGGTGTTCGTTCTCCTCTGTTGTGGTGCTTCGTCGTAGATTCTCTGCTAACGGAAATGCAGGAACTCGGTTTTCATGCCCAAGCATATGCGGACGATGTCTGTATGGCTTTGTATGAAAGTGTAGAGAATTCGGCATAAAATCGATGACTGGTGCACAAGACACTTGTTTTGCTGAAGGTGAATCGTGCATTAAAGATTTATCCACAATACCGCAGAGCGTTTGGTAAAACCTGGGATCTGAAACTTTCTATGATCTCGTGGATATAGACAGCTCTTCTCAGACCAATCATCACTTATGTTTCTGGAGTGTGGTGGCAACGGACCGTGGTTAAGTCCACACAATCCACACGTTCCAGCACATCGCGATGTTCAAGGAAATGAAATTGCTGATGAATTGGCCAATTGTGGATCAGCGGTTACCCCATAGGGACCAATGACAATAATCGGATGCAACCCATGGGATTAGCATATGACCACCATTGAAATCATTGAGTACTCGATTTGCTCGATATTGCTTAGAGGAGGCGGATAGCACTGAGCATTTTCTCTAAGAGTTTCCTGCCTTTGCTAGAGCAAGCTACGAATTTTGGGTTCCAATGTTATGAAAATGAGTAAAATTGATCCTCTCTGACTGGAGGATATTTTCAGATTTGCCAAAGAATCAGGAAAGCTCTCACAGTACTAGATATCTCTGTTTCTGTCCCTGTCTCTGTCTCTTTTTTTTTGTGAGCCTATGGCCATTGTGGCCGTCAGTATCGGACTTGTCTGAACGGTTGCACTTCCCGGAACCATTAAGTAATACGTTGCGAGGCCGTTATGGAGTATGTTAACTCAAAACAATCAGTTTCTATCAGTACGAGAATCTGTCCGGTGTTCGTGCTGCAACGACTCTTCAGCATTTCTATCTGCTTGGAAATCAAGCTGCATTTGACACAGGTTCGCCGTTCGAACCCATTCTTCACCACTTAATGTTCGTCATTTTCCAGTTTTATCGCACATTTGCATTGAAAGGTTTGCCTCTGTGGGATGCTCAACAAATATATTGAAAAGGTCTTCTCTTTCGATGTCGAAGCGCGGGCACCAAAGCGTCACGTAGAAGTCAATTTCGCCGAGCTTCCTTCGATACCATTTCGCTATGTATGTCTCTGCCTCTGTCTCTATCCTATCCTATCCTATCTTCTTTCTTTCTGTCTCTATCCTATCCTATCCTATCCTATGCTATCCTATCCTATCCTATGCTATCCTATCCTATCCTATCCTATCCTATCCTATCCTATCCTATCCTATCCTATCCTATCCTATCCTATCCTATCCTATCCTATCCTATCCTATCCTATCCTATCCTATCCTATCCTATCCTATCCTATCCTATCCTATCCTATCCTATCCTATCCTATCCTATCCTATCCTATCCTATCCTATCATCCTATCCTATCCTATCCAATCCTATCCTATCCTATCCTATCCTATCCTATCCTATCCTATCCTATCCTATCCTATCCTATCCTATCCTATCCTATCCTATCCTATCCTATCCTATCCTATCCTATCCTATCCTATCCTATCCTATCCTATCCTATCCTATCCTATCCTATCCTATCCTTATCCTATCCTATCCTATCCTATCCTATCCTATCCTATCCTATCCTATCCTATCCTATCCTATCCTATCCTATCCTATCCTATCCTATCCTATCCTATCCTATCCTATCCTATCCTATCCTATCCTATCCTATCCTATCCTATCCTATCCTATCCTATCCTATCCTATCCTATCCTATCCTATCCTATCCTATCCTATCCAATCCTATCCTATCCTATCCTATCCTATCCTATCCTATCCTATCCTATCCTATCCTATCCTATCCTTTCCTTTCCTATCCTATCCTTTCCTTTCCTTTCCTATCCTATCCTATCCTATCCTATCCTATCCTATCCTATCCTATCCTATCCCATCCTATCCTATCCTATCCTATCCTATCCTATCCTATCCTATCCTATCCTATCCTATCCTATCCTATCCTATCCTATCCTATCCTATCCTATCCTATCCTATCCTATCCTATCCTATCCTATCCTATCCTATCCTATCCTATCCTATCCTATCCTATCCTATCCTATCCTATCCTATCCTATCCTATCCTATCCTATCCTATCCTATCCTATCCTATCCTATCCTATCCTATCCTATCCTATCCTATCCTATCCTATCCTATCCTATCCTATCCTATCCTATCCTATCCTATCCTATCCTATCCTATCCTATCCTATCCTATCCTATCCTATCCTATCCTACCCTATCCTATCCTATCCTATCCTATCCTATCCTATCCTATCCTATCCTATCCTATCCTATCCTATCCTATCCTATCCTATCCTATCCTATCCTATCCTATCCTATCCTATCCTATCCTATCCTATCCTATCCTATCTCTTTCTTTCTGTCTCTGTCTCTATCCTATTCTATCCTATCCTATCCTACCTCTTTCTTTCTGTCTCTATCCCGTCCTATCCTATCCTATCTCTTTCTTTCTGTCTCTGTCTCTATCCTATCCTATCCTATCCTATCCTATCCTATCCTATCCTATCCTATCCTATCCTATCCTATCCTATCCTATCCTATCCTATCCTATCCTATCCTATCCTATCCTATCCTATCCTATCCTATCCTATCCTATCCTATCCTATCCTATCCTATCCTATCCTATCCTATCCTATCCTATCCTATCCTATCCTATCCTATCCTATCCTATCCTATCCTATCCTATCCTATCCTATCCTATCCTACCTCTTTCTTTCTGTCTCTGTATCTGTCTCTGTCTTATTCTATCTCTTTCTTTCTGTCTCGGTCTCTGTATCTATCCTATTCTATCTCTTTCCTTCCGTCTCTGTCTCTGTCTCTATCCTATCCTATCTCTTTCTTTCCGTCTCTGTCGCTGTCTTATCCTATCTCTTTCTGTCGTTCTGTCTCTGTCGCTGTTTCTATCCAATCCTCTCTTTCTTTCTGTCTCTGCCTCTGTCTCTATCCTATACTACCTCTTTCCTTCTGTCACTGTCTCTATTCTATGTCTTTCTTTCTGCAACTTGTTTCTTATACTTTCCAGAGCTTTGAATACAATGGGATTTCAAGCCTGAGTGTTTTAGAAGTTACCATTCTCTCGGTGCTTCTTCGATCGCCTTTTTTTAAATTTGAATTCCAACTAATAGGCCATTGTCTAATTGAAAGGCATGCAACTAGACTGAAGCTGTCTAGATATTGAAGATGAGGAAACCGCATACAGAAAAAGACTTTCCACGGTCGGGTTCGCCTTTCTTGACAGCATAAAAGAGGTCTCACAGATAGGGTTGTCGAGATTAACAAACTACATTAAATCCACGGGTTGGTTAAGGGAAGCCTCAAGAGTGTAAAGAATGAACGCAGGTGCTATTACAATGAGACTATTCAGGCTTAAGTGTATCTAATGACAGCCACTCAACCTAACCTAACATATCTAGGCTGTAAATACGAAGTAAATACATAAACCTCTCAATTCTCAACCGATTCATTCGATTCAAAGCTATTGTCGAGATTATTGCAGCTGTCATCCAAGTTATGGTTTTTAAAACATGAATTCGAATATTGCAGCTTTGGGGGCGAAATTTTTCTTGCGGTGTAATTTTTATATTATGAAGCATTTTGCTGCCTGTCTTGAGCAATTTGGCCATGGAAACAAAAATTAAATGCAATATGAGAATTCTTAATGAGAAAACTCCTAAACCTTTAATAATAGCCATTTCAAGCTTGCAGCTAACCTGACGGAGTATTCGAAGCTACAGAAAAAAATTCGAAAATTTTGAAATTTGAAATTTAAGACTTTTATAAATTTTCTGGATTTTTCATAATTTTTTATTGGTACTTATTTATTTAAATTTTTTACTATTTTTATTAAAAAATGCACTACATTTACACTATAAACTAAAAAAAAATGAAAAAATTATTGTGCGTCTTTTAGTGGCCACTCACTGTATAAGTGCCGCCTATTAGCGTAATTTCTAATAGCTACACTTCCCCACCCATTCACCTAATTGTCTGCATATAAATACATACTTACATACACATAAACATGCCCACTTTTGTAGGCACCAGTCACATTATTCACATCTTGTATAGGCGGCTAATCAACTTTTCTCATCGGAAGTCGTAGCTTTAACGCGATTTGGCAACTCACCACTCTTTCGCTCGCTCGCAAACATACTTTCACACAAATCAGTAGGTGTGCGTGTGTTTGTGCACAAATGTACGACCACATGTAAACATGCAAAGAAACAACATCGTACAAATGCCAAAACATAACCGGCAGAGCCACATTTGGTGGCAGAGATAGCAGAAAAAGATAGAATGAAGATAGCAACGAGGACTGGCAGCGCCGAAAAGTGAACGAATTGAGCTGATTGCAACGAATTACTACTACTAATACAGGCGGCCGGCCAGACATGTGCTCCGTTTGGGTTTGTGTGCGCTAAGGCCTCGAGGCGGCATCGACTAAAGTAATCAAGGAAACGAAAACAGGAAGCGCCTAGGAAAAACAGGATATCTTAATGAAGTATCGATTTCTTTTATGAACTCGTTTAGACACTCATACACACACACACACTCACACTCACACATATACTGCTTTTATATTTCCCACTCACACTTTCAGAGTGTGTGTGTGTGTGCAAAAGAATACGGTTGATGACTGCTGAGCCAGTGAGCGAATTCAGTGCCTTGAATGCGAATCGCGGGTGGCTTGATTTGCGGCCATCAAATGTTGCCCACCGTAGGCCGCGTTCGTGTGGTTGAATGCTTTTGGAACGGCATTAATGACGTCCGGCGCTGCGATGAAGTTGTTATTGTTGTTGTCCGTTGACGGCGCTACTAGCACTTGCTGCACGATGACACGGGGATTGGTAATGAGTTCACAGTCTATGCCTTTCGCTGTCTGCTTGCATTTGATTGAGAATTCGCGGAAAAATAACAAATGTTTGTATGAGTGCCAGCAATAACAAAAACAATAGGAAATAGTAGCGATAACAAAAGCACGCAAAACAACAACACTGGCATGTAGGGCAAATAGCAGAGTTAGTGAGGCTACAACAATTTGCACACACACGCGCGCACTCATCCACCCAGTCACTCACTGACAGCGCACGAATTCGCATAGCCGTAATAACTGAAGAGTCAGCATTCTAGGGAGGTTATTGTAATGCGCATACACACACACACATAAAGGGCAGCGCCCCAACGGATCTTTAGAGCGAGCGCTCGCAAATTCCCAGGAGTCGCGTAAAGCATTTATTTTGATTTCGTTACATTTTCGCTTTGCTCGGAGTTCGCAGTTTCGTTTCGTTTCGATTCTGATAAGGCACTCGAAATTCATACACCACTTTGCTACGCTGCAGTTGTTGTTTTTGCGTTGTTGTTTTTTTTTCGTTTTGTGTGCTGCTGCTGCCCTTTCGCGCAAATAGTTGAGTCAATTTCTGTTGTAACTTTTGGCTGCGCTTGTTGTTTTTGCGGTTACAAGTTAGCGGTTATACGAGGAATTTTTGGTCGTTAGTAAGCGCGCAAAAGGATGCAGTAGAAGTATGACTGTTTTGGTGTTTTTGGCTGTTTTTCTTTTTTTTCCTGAGATGCCTTTGGTCAGCCCACCCCACCGCTTGCATTATTCTCTGTTTCTCCCCACTTTTCCCTTTCTACTCCTTCTGTTGGCGCTTTGCCTTATTCCAATGTGGTTTATGCCCAAAACAGAAATTAGTTTTTATGCCCGTAGCAGTGCTGGAGTGGCTACGCTGTGCTGCTAGTTGCTGTGTATGTATTGCCGCGGTTACCTCCAAATGTTGGCCACAAGGCTGCGGCCGCAAAGCTGAAATGTGGCTGAGTGGTAACCAAAGCGTAGCAATCCCGGTGAGTGACTGCTGAGCTGCCAAAGCGGATGAGCTGCCACAAACGAACATTCATTCGCGTATATTTTATAGGCGCACAACTATATTACACACACACACACATACATAAACGCGGGCATGCAGAAACAAGTCATGCATTTTAATAAACATGGATACCCATTAATTCTTATATGCAATATATTTATAAGTGCAAGTGTGTGTGTGTGTGTGTGTCTGTGCATTATCGCGCTGTGCTTGTGAAATCACAAAATTATATCAGCTCGAAATCAAATCAAATATCGAAATGAAATAAAGTGACTCCCCACTTTCGATGTCTAAATGTATGAGTATTACGGCTACATACTGTAAGTGCCGGCTTGCACTGTCGCCGCTAACCGGCTTGCTTTATATAAACACATTACATGAATTTGCAATAAATCTTAATGACTTTTTTTCATAGCCGCTAAACACCATTAGTGGCTGATCGAATTGATTACCAGTGGCTTGGTTAGCTGGTTGTTTGGTGTATCAGTTGATTGGTTGCCTGGGCATTTGGGCATTTTCATTGCAGCGCAGCTATTCCATTAGTTTGGAGTCGTTATGTTTTATTACTATATTACACACAGCTGTGTTTGAAATATTAGCAATTCGATATAATGGAAAGTTTTGACTTATATTTTTTATAGAGTTTTTTTAATTTTTTTTATATTAATTAAAAAAATTCGTTTTTTGTAATTTTTATTTTATTTTTTTTTTTATAAAAATGTATTAATATCGCAATAAAAACGTATAACTCATAGACTCAAACTTTGTATAAAATTAAAAAAATAAGAAAATCTTTATCAATGTTTCAAACATTTAAATTTTTTTTAAATATTTTTTTTAAGTTTTTTTATAAAAATATATTTATATTGCAATAAAAACCATAAAACTCATAGATTCAAATTGTGTATAAAATTAAAAAAAATCAAAAAATCCTTATCAATAATTCAAACATTTAAATTTTTTGTAAGTTTTTTTTTTTAAGTTTTTTTTATAAAAATGTATTAATATCGCAATACAAACCATATAACTCATAGACTCAAACTTTGTATAAAATTAAAAAATATCAGAAAATCATTATCAACGTTTCAAACATTTACATTTTTTTTAAATATTATTTTTAAGTTTTTTTAATTATAAAAATATATTCATATTGCAATAAAAACCATAAAACTCATAGTTTCAAACTGTGTATAAAATAAAAAAAAAACACAAAATTGCTCATGAATATTTTACACATTTTAAAATGAATTAACAAAAAAAATGTGGGTATGCAGTTTTGTAGCCCTTTCAATTTTGGTACAATATTGTATGTTGCCTTAAAAGCGGTGGTGACATCCCGCTTGGTATGACTTTTGTTGCTGTTGTTGTTGTTAACTGTGTTGTAGTTGCTGTAGCAGCAAAAACATTTTCCATACATCTACGGCAAATGCAGCTGGAGTAACAGTCCGTGGCCGTATATAAATCCGGCTCTTTCCAATAACGTAAAACCCAATGTCGTGGAACGTGGCCGATGATGTCGATGACATCAGCATACGCACATAACTGGACAATTTTATCGCAAAAAATTTCCTTTCGTTCCACGCCTGCCCTGCTAACTATACTCTCCTTAGTTGAAGTTGAAGAGATCGCCTGACAATGGGTCACCTTGTCTGAAACCTCGAACGGCAGCAAAAGGTTCGAACAGGTCCTTTCCTATATTGACGGAACTTTGTGTGCTACTTAAAGTCATTCCGCACAGCTGTATCAGCTTAGCAGGGATACTGCACTCAGACATTATGCGATAGAGTTGGTCGCGAATCGGACTATCAAAGGCTGCCTTGTAGTCGACGAATTGGTGATCAATGGTAACTTGGTACTCATGAACCTTCTCCCAGATCTGCTGCAGTGTGAATATTTGGACGACGGTGCAGCGACCAGATCTGAAACCGCACTGGTATGGCCCAATTGGAGATTGGGCGTAAGCTTTCAATTCATCACATAGCAGGCAGGATAGAATTTTATATGCGATGAAGATAAGACTGATCCCTAGGTGGTTGGCACGGGTCGCGAAGTCACCTTTTATTAGATTAGGACAAAGGGTACTGTCATTCTAATCACATGGCATGCTTTCTGCTTGCCACAGCAAGCTCATAAGTTAGTGCATTCTCCCTACAAGCTCATCTCCTCCTGCTTTAAACAGCTCGTCAGGCAGGCCATCAGCTTCGGCAGCTTTGTGGTTTTTCCGTCGCTGCATTGCAACTCTCACTTTGGCAAGACAACTCTCACTTTGCCCCAAGACAGAATCGACACTTGCACATCCCTGACTGGGAATTGCGGGATATCAGCAGCCAGAGACAGGATTGTTGCGTTCAGCGTCTGCCAACAGCTTGGAGTAGTGCTGGCTCCACAATCACAGCCCACATTGCAAATCCGTTACAAGGTCCCCATTTTCCCCTGTCTTGAAACCTTCTAACAGACACTTGACTTTTTCTGAAAATTTTCGGGCATCATTTCTCTTGTGACTCATCCCAATTGCCTCTCGCTCGTGACTTTCATCTCCCCGTCTTTGCATCTAATGAGGCGCATCTCTTCGCTTCTCAATGCCCTGTACTGTTCTCGCACAGCACGAGTTTCGCCAGACTGCAGCGTCTGACACGAGCTGCGTTTGTCGCTGCGGTCGCTACCTAGCACTCATCGTCATACGATCGGTTACATTTGACAGGACGCTGGTAACTAAGGTCGTTTCAGCAGCGGTGAGCATTGAGCGCGATATGTGGGTCCAAAATCACCGGTTTCATCAGGTGTTGGATGTTGTTGGGGAAGTTCAGTTAGGTGAGCGGAGTAGGTGTTGGCTGTCACTACACATAAGTGTATGCGTACGTTGGCTGGAAACGTGCCTTCCGTCAATTGCAAGACGATCTAGTTGTTTTCTGGTTCGCTAAGCAGCGGACAGCTAGGTTACCTCACGGATATCGAGATTTTGGAACTTGATACAACAGACCACGATGTTTCGTGCGCCGACGAAGTTGATCAACCTACCTTAGACTGGTGTTTTAACTGGCGTAGTGTCGGCTAAACTTTCGGATAGTTGGGCGAAAGACTTCCTCTTGCCCAATTTTTGCGTTGAAATCCCCGACAACAATTTTAACGCCGTGTTTTGGGCAGTGGTCGTAGGTTTTCTCAACTCTTCGGTTTATTCTTCTCATCCATCGGAGCATTTGCGCATATCAGTCTGTTGAGGAGGAATTTGGTTTTAATGCGTATTACGGTCAGCCCCTCGCTAGGAAGGTTCCGTGTCTAGAAGTCCACGCATGATCTGGGTAGCTTGCGAGCATCTGTTTGAAAGCGAGTTAATGTGAAAAGGCGAACCAATCCAGGATTTCTGGTTATGCGTTGGGTTTGGGACCCGCCACATAAAAAGATCAACCAAAGAAAAGACTGGACATTAAAATAAAGCATGCTGACCCCTAAAAGGCAAAAATTAAATTCGCTTATAGAAAGAAGTTTACCTCTTCGCATTCAAAATAAATTTTTAATTTATAACCAATTATCGCAAATTTAGTCTTAAAGTTTTCCCCATAAAAAAGGCTAAACATTTCGAAAACTTCTTTGGTGGGAGAACTGCCTTTCTCCTTTCAAAAGATTCTAGACTAATTCGCTTTAGCCGAGGATTGTTGGATGGAACAGGCGACTCAAATCAGAGGGAACGTAATGCTTGCTTACGAAAAATTTTTCGAACGAGTTCCTTTCTAGTAATCGAGAGTTGGTCGTGAGGTCACCAAATAATAACAGCGTACTGTAGGTGAGAACGTACAAGAGGCGTAAACAGCAGTTAATAGGTATACGGATAAGAAAATTCAGTTGTATTGCAACGGATGAAGCCTGGAACCGAATACGATTTTGAAGGAATAGAATTAATGTGGCCACTGAAGGAAAATTTTCTATCAAATAATACTCCAAGATCCTTAAACTCTGTCACACTTTGTAAGGGGTTTTCCAATAAGAGTTGTTAAGATCAATGGTTTCCTGACTTATGTGGCAGGTAGCGCCGTCTTGTTGAAAATAAACGTTGTCCAGATCAATACCAACCAATTCCGGCCATAAAAAATCGTTAATCATCTCTCAATAGCGCAATCCATTCATCGTAACTGTTGCTCCAGCTTCATTTTCGAAAAAGGTCCAATGACTCCGCCGGACCATAAACCGCACCAAACAGTCGCACGTTGAGGATAGAGAGGCTTTTCAATTTCAGCTCGAATTTTTTCATCAATTTCTGCATTGCGGTCCGACAAGGTCCTTCAAGATGACCCAAAAATGTTCGAGTTTCACGAACCGTCTCTGTCAAATTTTCACCATTTTTATAGTCAGTTTTAATAATTTCAATGGGTTGTTTAAGCGTGCATCGTTCAATTTTTATTAATGGCGTAGTTCCTTCTTGTCAAATATCAAAAAAAATGACAGCTTCAAAAGTGACATCTACTGATATAGCAGACTATTCAAAATAACACCTGTTATTGGAAAACCCTTTAGTGCATTATTGAAATGGTGTAGGATGTGCTAAAAATACACTGACGCCTCGAAGATGTTAAATCAGAAACCTCTCAGACGCGACCTGATGCACCATCGATGAAGATTATTCAAGTCGAGTTGATGCTTCTGAGCATCCACTGAGTCCTTAACAGATGAGAAGATTTATAAATCATCCGCGAAGCGCAAGAAATTAGAAAAAGTAAAACATTTGCTTATGCCACTGATAAAAATGACAAAAAGAAGTGGCCCTAAGATGCTCCCTTGGAGAACACCTGAAGTTGCAACAAAGTGGTTCGATAAAACTCCATCAATTTTTACCACACACCGTCTGTCCGTCAAATATGACTTCAGCCATTGCAGCAAAATGGAGTGAAAGCCCAAGCAAGCCAACTCGTTTACTAAAATCTCATGCGACACTTTGTCAAATGCCTTAGAGAAGTCAGTGTAGACGCAATCAACTTGGAGCCCTTTAGAAAACGATGGAATACAAAAATCGCTAAAAACAGCAAGATTAGTAGCTGTACAGCGGTCAGTTACAAAAGAATGTTGGCTTGAGTTAGTTAATGACTTAACCGCAACATAAATGTTGTCCTTTACAATGCATTGAAACAGTTAAGAGATGATTGATGGCTTGAAAATCGGCCTATAATTACGAAATTAGAATTAGAAATAGTCTCTAGAGGAATCTAAAACCCTGGACAATTCTTAAGCAAAATAGCTGAAAGAAAATCAGCATCTATTCGACGCTTTGAGAGAAAGCCTCTCCTTATAAATGTCATCAGATGAGATGTGCAGATTGCCAAAATTTGGAGATGAGCATATCTCGGATGAAAAGTCAGGGGATACCTCATCAACTGAGACGTTATTAGACATAAAAAAAGTCTACAAATAAGTTAGCTATTTCAGCAGGTGTACTTGCTAATTTATTATCCAACATCACCGAAGCAGGTATACACGAACTCGAGTGCGCCTTATACTCGTATAACACCAAATTGCTAGTAGGCGGGATAATAAGGAATCTATGAGATTAAAAAAAAAAATAATAATAATTATAAAATAAAAAAATAAGACATTTCTTTAGAAGTAAATAAATAAAAAATTAAATAAATATTCTAAACTTTACAATGTGTCGCGCTGTTACTTTTGTGAACACAGATGTATGTATGTATAAGTTGCATGCAAATATTCATTGTGTATATATGTATGTGTGTATTTTACTGTACTGCAATATCCTGTTTAATGTGCACCAAATATTATTGTTGCACGAGCACATTAATACTTAAATTGGAATCTGCTGACAACACTCCCATTCTACTGCACATTGAATTGCCAGTTGGTGAATTGCCCATAAATGTTTATAGGCGAACCATACGTACGAGAGCATTAATAGTATATTCGACACACAAATTTCCACTAAATATTATATTTCTAGTTATTCCGAGATGTGCACTCATATAATTGACTTAATATATTTTCTGTCGCATGTCTTGTTGAAGCTTTGGGAAGGAAATTTCACGTACTGGAAATGCTTCGTTCGCGGACCACATAGGAAAATGTTTGTATGTATTGGGTTGGGGAATAAGTTCGTATATTTTCTTTTATTTTACAACGATTTGTTTGCTGTTTGGCAAAGAATAAATATTCATTCAATGGAACTCTTTTTGGTACACAAATCTACGTTAATTGTATTTTTGATTTATTTAGTTTTTTATTAGTTTTGAGGAGTAGAAATGGAATAACCAGGATGCAAAAATCAACATTTCCGACCAGTGCTCTTCTTTTCATCAAGGTCAAAAACCTGCCGAAACAGTCCGGGATATATACGGCGTGTATGGAGAAAGTGTCATAGGCGAGCCAACAGCACGGAAATGGTTTGCAAAGTTAAAAAAATAGCGACTTTGACGTCAATGACACATTTCGCAGCGAAAGGCCTTCCGAATTCGATGAAGAACGTCCAAATCACTTTTGAAGGAGAAGAGTCGCCAAACCAGTCAAGAATTGGCGGAAAAAATTAACTGCGATAATAAAACGATTCTCAATCACCTTCACTCAATGGGACTACCGAAAAATTGGGCGCCTGGATGTCGCACGAGCTCAACGAAAAAAAACAAAGATAGTCGACTTTAAATTGCTAATCAGCATCTCGTCCGCCAACGAGTAACACGCCGCACACTGGGGATTTTTGTACAGAGATGCGGAAAAAAGTATACATCCCAAAAAATATTTACATTTTTACTACTAACGAAGTTGTATATATTTGTGTATGGAAAGAACATGATTTAAAACAATGTTTAAAAACTGTTTTAAAAAAAATGTTGAAAATCAACGTTTTTTCCATATAGAAATATATATTACTGCGTTATTTGTAAAAATATGAAAATTTTTATATGGACTGCCGACAAGTGAATAAATAATGAACAAATATTTATTTTTAATGATGTCATACATACACAAATTATACACATTACATATTCATATAAAACATATTTTTTTGCAAATTTTATTCTTGTAAAAGCGCAATTACGCCCTTGCTTAAATCACTGTGCTTTTTCTTATTGAAAGAAGGTGTCAAATGTGATATCAACGGTTCTGATGTCACCATCATTCGGTGCATGATGTCTTGATTCGTGGTAATTCTGCTGCATTTTCTGGAGTGTCTGAGTCTATACTTTTTGTAGTCTTTGTTTCGACATTCCTGAGCCTCTTCAGACAATATAACCACTTGGAAAATACCCTTTTCCATTATATCCTTACCGTGTATGAGAATTTTATGGAGAGTAGTTGGCATATTGTACCACTCATACAAAGTAACAAACTTTTTTGCTGTCTCCATATAAAAATCTCCAAATTTTGTTGGGTTTACTGGCTCACGTATGGTTATGGCTTCAAGAATAACAGCAAATCTTTTAATTAAATCTTCGTCCAAACCTGTTATTTCAGAAACTAAGGTTGGATTGGCAAAGAATCTTCGTGACGTGTTTCCGGAATTTGTTGTGCCGGATCCTTGCTTGACAGTATCAACCTGTATCCCAATTTTATCTTTTAGCTCTCGTTTTATCAATTGTTTTCTGGCTTCTTTTATTGGGCGAGTATGTGAGTCGACTCGTCCTCGTTTAAATTCCATAATATAGGCTACATGCAGAAGACACTCCATCAGCTTGATACGAGCATGGAGAGGTGACATGCCGAATTTCAGTGCTTCTTCATTTACGGACCTGGATTGAACTTCTTTAATTTTATTCATTTTTGAGGTTGTTGCTCCACAAATAAAACAAGAAGATGCTGCTAATGTTTCTGTCACAAACTGCGCTGTTTTACCGTCGATCATCGAAAAATATAATTAATGTTTTACTTTAAATTCACGATTATTTACTGTGACTGCGGTTTCTCTGAGCTTCGATATTTCCTCATCTACTTTTATCTTTTCGTTTCGTATAACTTCAGAAGTCTCTTTAACATATGAAAACTGTAATGTTCTACAATACTGTGTGGAGGAAGCTTTATCATTAATCCACACTGATTGATTTATGTTGTCACTTCGTGATAATTTTAGTGGTACTACAGATGTCATATATAAATGAGAGTCAGACACTTCTTCCGTTGAAAAACTTTGGAGACACTCACTTTGTCCCGAGGCTCCATCAGAACCCCATTTAGAGTATTACGTCAGATTTTCGCTTGTAATTTGGCTTATCTCGTTTATTGATTTAGTCTATAAAACTCTTTTAGTAGTGTGATCCAAAAGCTTTTGTAAGGGTACACTTGCAGAACTTTCAGTAATAAATATGCCTTCTGGATAACTTTTAGTCTTTTCTTCCGAGAGTGCTTTGTAAGATACAAGTATGTTATATCCTTCACGTTGTAACCAGTGCATAAGATACTCATATTTTTCTTTTGTGAGTTCTAGCTTTGTAAACAAACCAACTGTTTTTTTTGGGGCAAATTTTCTGATCAGCTTTCGAAATATTAGATGTAGAAGCAAAATCAATCACTTTTGGGGAAACATAGCACGTACTTCATCCCTTTTGCATCGCTTAGCACGATCACAACACTCGTCAAAGGATTTTCGTGGACGACCAGTTTTAGAGCTGGTAGAAGGTTCACACTCATCATTACTTAAGTCAATTTCAAAAGTTCCTTCAAGCCAACTTGCGTTCTTACTTTCAAATCGCGATTTTGTGCGCTGAGAATCCAACCACCTTCGTTTGAATTGAGAGTAAAAACGTTTGTATACTGCATCCACAATACCGTCAATTTTATGTTCACTTATGACAATGTATGATTGTTCCAAAAATAATTTTAATTTTCTCCTACCGTTGTCATATTCCAGAAGCTTCGTGCATAAATCCGCGTATGAAATGGTGAAACTTTCCATTATATATTTGTTTACATTGACAAACTCAGTAAACAGTATAATTATTACGATTCACAGATTATTATTAATATAAGCCAGCAAATATTTACGCACAGGATACATGTAAGTTTATAAATCTGAATTACCCTCAAAATGTCAAAACAAAATTAAAAGTGTTTCGTTATCATTATGCACACACTAGAAAGCGTTTAGTTATTATCATTGCCAAAAAATAATCAGTGGCGCCTGGTGACACCTGCAATTGATTAAAACTGAAAGAGACGCTATTAAGCAACACGTTGATACTAGTTTCTGACCGTAGGTAAATGTAGCTCAACTTGCAGATCCAAGAATATGAAGGAATATGATTTTTTTTTTTTTCGTAAAACTAATTATAAATAGATAATCAAATGCTTCACAGCCTTTGTTCTTCCGGTTGAAATATATAAAAATATCGTACCCTAAATGAAAAATAAAAAATTGGAAGTCGGCTCAAGCAAAAGGAAAAAACACCACCTTGGGCTTTGAAGTTTTTTCTTATTCAGTTCAATACTATACAAAAATTATACTTTTCACATATTTATAAAAAAACTGTAAGTCGGAGTTTAGTAATTCTTTTTGATTTTATTGTTGGTTCTATTCTGGAATTAGAAATACCATTAAACGTTGCGTAGGTGGTATGTTGCAAATTTGACTTTCTTCCACTAAATCCCCAGTGTGCGCCGTCGTAAGTAGCGCTTTTTATGCCGAATCGAATGGGAAGTGGTGCCTATACAGCAATATGAAGCAAAGAAAGGAGTGGGTGGCTCCAGGAGATACGCTAAAGCCTAAAGTCAAGCCGGATCTTCATCCAAAGCAGATTATGATATGTGTTTGCCGGGACTGGGAGGGCATGGTACACTGGGAAATGCTCGAAAATAATGCCACAGTCAACAGGGAACTTTACGTTGCCCAGCTACACCGCGTGAATGAGGATATTTGAATGAAAAGACCTTATTGATGTGGTCAAATCAGACTCCTTCATGACAACGCCAGAGCCCATGTTGCACAAGTCCTCAAAGCCGCACTGCAAGAGCTCGAATGCGAGGTCCTTCAGCAGCCGCCATATTTTCCCGACCTTGCACCTACAGATTACCATCCCATCCGCTCCCTATCAAACCATATAAAGGGCGATACCTTCGACAAGAAGTCCTTAAAAACTAGCTCAACAACTTGTCTGACAGTATATCAGGAGATTTTTGGCGGAACGTCATCAACAAATTAGTCAAGAGATGAGAAGGGGTTGTAAACAGCAACGATGAAAATAAAATTGATAAACTTATTGATATAATTATTGTTTTTTGTTTAAATAATATTCTTCGGTAAAAACGCTACGAACTTATTCCTCAACCTAATATTTCGAACTTTTATTAAAATTTTTTAATCAATTGGGTACACGATTTTATAGCCCAATAAATTCTGATATAATAAAATATAAAAACTACAAAATTTGAAATTTGCTGACGCCGTTGTATGTAAATGTAGACCATCAGGCTTATAGCTCATTGTGATGCCGCGTGGGGAACTTGTCCTTATCTTTCCTACAACCAGCATCTTTTTTTCAAAGAAAATCCCTAATTTCCACAGAACTAAGATCTTCCAATGAAAGAATTGTCTACCTAAAATGGTAAATCTACGTCTGGATGGATACAGCAGGACAATGGCCAGTGTGTACTTTTCAAAAATTTTAAAAGATCTCTAATTTCAACAGTACTCAGACAAGACACCTATCATTTGATTCCACACTTGTATAAAAAAATATGTACAAATTGTTTTTGTATACTATTCGATGTCAATAATAACCATAAAATCAAAACGATTACATTTTATTTTCTTAAAAAAAATACTAAAAATTTCTATAAAATAGGACCAGAAAATTAGAGGTTTCTAAATTTGTGAGATTTGCAGATATAGCGACAATAACAGCCTGAATTTTCATTTCTTGAGTTAAGTCGTAGTTCTCGATGCCTTATCTGAAAAAGAGCAAAAAGAAAAACAATGGTTTCGGAAAGTCTTAGCCACATACCTATATGCATGCCCCTAACTAACGCATGCACCCTGTATGAATATATTACCCATTTTGAAACCCCCTCTACTCTCCAAAAGCATATGCGAACACATAAAAGCATAATAATTTTTTCCAAAATAATCAGATAATCGTAATTTATTGGAAAACAACAATGCCAGCAAATTACATGTGTAGATATGTATTTTTGCACGCAAATATATCAACACATGTTTATTTTAATTTTGCCTGACGTTTATCTCTTTCTCTGTCTCTATGAGTTCCCTGCTTGCCTGCCATTTAATTTCATTCCATTGGCTTAAATAGCCCAACATGCAAAAGTATGGCAAAAAAAAACAAATAAAAGAAAAAACAAATAAAGGAAAAAATATATAAAAGAGTACAAATGCACACAGACACGCACATCAGCAGCTAGGAAACGACAAACTACCTGCAGGTGCACCCACACACCCCACACCCACACACCCACACATGATTCCAATCAGGCACCCTGTGGCGCCAACTCAGCCTTTCGTCTCCTCGAGACAATGTTGAACACAATGAAATTAGCAGTTATCGTTTACATTACCGTTAGTTGCTTTGGTTATCTGTCGGCTTATTTGTTGTCGAATGTCTACGCGCCACATTCTCACACGACTATTTGCCTATTATTTGCAAGAATTTATGTACGTACACACACATACACACAAGCTTGAATGAATGAGTGTGCGTGTGTGTGTGTGTGTTTTATTGTGTACGCCAACTACTTAAAGGGCCGAGTGTTTAACCTGAAATTACTAACCGCACGTAAACCTGCTGGAGTGCGCTGGAAGGAGTAGTACTCATATGCAAGTGTGTGTGTATAGGTACATACATATATACATATAAATGTGTGCTTGAGCATTGCTGTTGTTCTCGCTACATTTAGCCGTATGCAAATCATAAATATACACACCCATACAAGTGCACTATGATATGCCATATTCCGTCAACTGTCACTCGTGACAATTCGTTACATGGCACTATGGTCCAGAATACCAAGAATTTCCGCATATGCCCTGCATATGAAATTGGAGCGCTGAAAATGTGTGCGTAGATTTCGAACGCCATCTAGATTCCCTTCATTCTGCAGATTCTGCAGATCCAAACTGGTCAATTTCTGCAAGGAGGAGATCAAATCTCTTGGGTGTGCAGGTAACATTTATCTGATCTGAGTTCCAAAACATAGCAACATGGAAGGAAATGCAATTACTGATGAGCTCACCAGGAAGGGATCGACAGAATTGGTCTCACTGGTCTCCTACCCGATCAACGGCAACTCCCTGACTGTTGTTAAAAAGGTTAGTTGGTTGGCTTAGGTGGTGATTCCAATTATTACCTCCGCATCACTTTGTTGCCACATCCAACAAGTTATACGGGTTATTCCTAAACGACTGTATCTAGTCTGTAATGATCGAAAAACCATTCTTTCTTCACTCGGAAGCATAGGGATTCGACAAGACTCTTCCATCGCATAGAGTTCAGGGCTGTTGTTTTTGCGCCGTCTCATGTGATGTCGGCATCTCCTAGTTCGCGCAACATCGATTTTCGCCAAGTGATCTTTGACCGTCAGTAACCTCAGTTCCCTTCACTCCATCAGCTCCCGGGATTCACTCCAGTGCCATCCTCGTGATGCTATCTGATAGTTTTCTAAGCATTTATAAGTCACTTTCTGCGATTTATTTGCCTTTGATCTCCACAGCGCGTCCTTGCTGATGGTGTTCGACCAGAATATTCTACAGATGATGTGGAGGCATTTGTTGATGGAAGATTGTAGTCTCTGTGTGATGGTGTGAGACCAGCCATGTTTCGCTTCCGTACAATAATACCGACTCCACACATGAGCTGAATAATCGCAGTTTAGTGCGTCTGGAAATTGACGAGCTCGCAAACTGGAGATTTATGAAATCTTATAAGGTTATTTATGTTCGTATCAGGTAGCTCTTCGAGGTTCTCACAAAGTGGTTTGCCAAGAGTTAACAACCTCGCTTTCCGTAGGATAGGGCATACACAGAGGAAGTGGAAGATAGTTTCCTTTTACTCCGGTTGATTATAACTATGGCAATTGTAAGGGATACCCATTTGGCTGCTTGCTCACTTATGGGGTTGAGACCAGTTATCACTGCCGTGAGTCTGTGTTAAAGAGGAATTGCACAACTTATTTCTCAGAAAAGCGCAGAAGAGCTGGAGCTGCATTTATACGATAAAGGCAGATCGCAGAAAGTCCTTGGAACTCCATGTCATTCAAACTCATAGCGGTGTTTACCGATCTTTAAGTGATCGAAAAAAAAAGAAAAGCTAGGTTTACCTTTTAACCCCCATTATAGAAGCTGTGGGGACCTTTCCGAGAAGCAGACAGTTGAGCACTTTCTCTCTAAATGTCCGGGCTTGGTAGCTAGACGTTTAAGGCCACTTGGTGCTCCTTTCTCCGATAGTCTGAAGCAGTTCACCGACCTAAATCCAATCAATCTTCTCCATTACATCAAAAGCTCTGGCTGGTTGTACATATTTGCCCGTTGGAGGTCTCAAAATGGTATCGAAACTGTGCTTTAGTGCAACTGGGAAAGTGCCCAAGTGGTACTTCAACCATTTCACTTGCCTACCTCATCAAATGTAGAAATTCTGGTTCTGCTGCGAGGCGGATAAAGTGGATAGACAAGGTGTCTGTGAGGTAGGCACCCCGCGTACAGAAAAGATGGGTCTGTTCCTGGAAAGGTGAGCTTCGCGTCGAGCGCTGGGAAAGGACAGCGTGTTTTTTTAGAGGTTAGGTTTTCAAGTTGGCACTACTTTTTTCGTAGATGGTCTTTTTGACAGCTGTCACTTGATTTATGCTCAGTTTGGTTTGCCATTTCATAATGAATAGACTTACACCTGAACAACGTTTACAAATCGTGCAAATTTATTACGAAAATAATGGTTCGGTTCGCGCGACGCATCGCGCGCTGCGTCCAATATTCGGTCGACATAATCGTCCATCAGAGTCACTAATTCGATTAACCATGGATCGGTTTCGCACCACGTTTGCTCTAGTGGATAATACGCATCCTCAGAGACGTCGTACAGTGCGCACCGAAGACGCTATTGATGCTGTGGAGCAGAGTATCGAAGAAGACCCGAATGAGTCTATCCGCCATCGCGCGCAGCAATTGGAGATGAGCCAATCCACTTTATGGAAGATTTTGCGGAAGTATCTTGGTTTGCGGGCTTACAAAATCCAACTCGTGCAAGAATTTAAGCCGAACGACCATCAAGCGCGTCGCACGTTCAGCGAATGGGCCCAAAACGAGATGGCCACTGATTCCGATTTTCACAAGAAAATTTTGTTCAGCGATGAAGCTCACTTTTGGTTGAATGGGTATGTCAATAAGCAAAATTGTCGCATTTGGAGTGAACATAATCCACAAGCCATTGCTGAGACGCCGTTACATCCTCAAAAAGTCACTGTTTGGTGTGCTCTTTGGGCAGAGGGAATCATTGGTCCATATTTCTTTAAAAATGAAGCCGGCCATAATGTTACAGTCAATGGAGAGCGCTATAGAGCCATGATTAATGACTTTTTCGTGCCTGAATTGGACGATGTTGATGTGGACGACCTTTGGTTCCAACAAGACGGCGCTACATGCCATACAACGCAACAATCGATTTATTGAAGGAAACTTTTGGTGAGCGCATTATCTCGCGCCGTGGACCTGTGGCGTGGCCTCCAAGACCGTGCGATATAACACCGCTGGACTATTTCTTGTGGGGCTATGTGAAGTCGCTTGTCTACGCGTTATTGCTGACATACGGCCCCAATTGCTGCAAAAAGTGGTCGAAAATTGGGCCTCTCGGCTGGAATTTATTCGAGCCAGCCGCGGCGGTCACTTGCCCGAAATCATTTTTAAAACATAATGGCAAACCCTTATCTTTATAATAAAGCTAAATTCTTGGCCATAACATTAAATTATGTACGTTTTATTTCATCTTGAAAACCTAACCTCTAAAAAAACACCCTTTACGTAAACTTGTAAGATCGCGAAAACATTTCGGCCACATGTGGATTGGATATGTTCGAGGGATCTTCTGATGCTAATTTAAATCTCAGCTCTTGAATTTTTGGGTGTTCTTATAGAGCACAGTCTGTTGTGAGTCTCGACATTACTTTGGGTACTTTTTGAGTAAACTATAGAGAGTATGAGGTGAAATCATCTCAGCATCTGCTTCTTAGCTGCGCTGCTATCACGCGGCTATGATTTCGACATTTTGGCTTTCATTTCCTTCCTTGATTTTAACCATGAAGTTGAACTCCATCACCCGCATAAAGCTAACACAAGCGCGACACAGTCATCATTCGGTCGTCATTCGTAAAAACTCACGAATAAACAACCTTTTTCCGTATTTTATTGATTCTTTGGAATTAACCCATTATTTCCCTTTATTTATGGGACACGATTTCATTTATGTAGCTCCCTCGGCTGGTTTCCCCGTAGCGAGTCCTGTTAATACAGTTTTGAAAGACCTTGGAGGGGTTTCTGCGGGCTTATTCGATATTCGCCTTAAGGGCCTGAATCGTCAATGGATTACACGCATAAGATTGGTCCTTCATGGCACCCCACAAATAAGTCTAACAGCAACAAATTACATCTACGAGTTGGCCTATGGACATATTCGAGGTGGCTGACAAGTGGATTATCAAACGTGGCGTATAAAAAACGATTGTGACATGGACTGTGTGGTATGAGGTGGCATCCTGGTGAGACGAAAGATCACTCAAGTCCATGTCTTCAATTTCCGGGCACACAAAATTGTTTATGAGGCCTCTGTGGCGCTCGCACAGAACCGAAATGGTGTGTCCAGCAGTATTTGGAAAGAAATATGGACCAGTGGTGCCACGGCTCTGAAATTCACATCAAACTGTAACTGGCTGAGGATGCATTGCACATTACAAAAAAATATATATTTATGCCGCTTTGGGTGCTTCTCTAGAACACAGTGCATTGACGAGAAAAACAGTGCGTACGCTGAGGAAATTGTATTAGCCGCAGCAAGAGAAACAAAATGCGTAGACACATACTTGTACATATGAATGCATGTATGCAATAGCAACAACTACCGGAATGTGGCGTTAGCGTGCGTGTGTGTGCCAGTGTACAAATGTACGAGTATGTCATGGCAAATACGCAGCAGAAACAGTGATACAGCGACCGCATACCTACACGCATCGTATTCGCACACACACACTCACACTCACACTCTCTCTATCGCGTTGGTATATTCGTAGTTGCTTTGACAGCATAGCCGCCGGACACATCCGCCAAACAAAGCAACTCAACTTGTAGCAACTCCTGTTTCCGCCAAAAGGTACAAACATAAACACAAACACACGCACGCACACACATGCATTCGATTAACACATTTCTGATGTTATTCAAGATAGGATAGCATTTGAATTTCGTGCGTCTAAGTGCGGCGTCTAACAGACTAACGGTGACGACAACTGCAAGTGACGCGAGCCCGAAGCGCATGCCATCATTTTTACTCCACTAGTATTTGTAATTGCTTTTGGCTGTAAACGCGTGTGTGTGTGTGTGTATGTAATTAAGTGAGCACCTCCTATGCCTTCATACATTAGCTGGCTTATAACTACCTACCCAACTTGCTATTAGTCTTGCTTATCGTCCATGTTAACGTCCACCTGTCTGCTTGTGTTTCTGCCTATCGCAGCAAGCTCAGCCACCTCTCATCTGCGTGTCAAACTCATTCAGTTTACTAAATATTCATTTGTTGGTCTTATTTATTACTTTCGGTTGCCTCCCTGCTATCTTTGTTTCAGGCAGCTCTGTCATTAGCGTATCAGTCCTTAACTCTACTCCATCTATCGGTTTCTTGAACTTTCTTTGATTTCAAAAACATGAAAATGCCTGCGGACCAACTGATTTATTACAAAATCGTATTGAATTTGAATTGTGTTTAATTCAGTTGCGTTGGTGTATTGATCACTGACCAAATTCTTGTGCTTCATTTAATTTATTGAGCCCTTTGCCGTCTATCTATTCATTTGTTATTTGGAGGTTTGTTTTTCAGTTAATTATTGTCATTTGTCTTTTTGCTAATGATTTACATATGAACATATATGAGATCTTTGGGCAGGATATATCGCTAGCAGTGCAGCAATTACGTTCAACAGCTTAAGTAAGGGGTCAAACATGGGCAACGGCCACGGTAAGATTCCAGCCGACATTCCAGAGCTTCTCAGACTGGTTGATTATATACACTCCGTAGAGCTAGCCATCGACCGGAGGGACTACGCTATGGGCATCTTTTTGGACATAGAGGAGATATTTGATAATGCCACTTTTGATAGTAGGTGCAGCTCTGCCAATAGGCACGGCGTAAACCAGATGCTAGTGAATTGGACTCATTCGATGCTAGCCCAAAGAATCGTCGCGGTGCGAGCAGAGGAAGATCTTCTGGTGTCACCCGATGTTAATAGAGGCTAACCTAAGGTGGTGTGCTCTCTCGATTGCTCTGGTTCATGGTGATCGATCCTTTACTCACCACCTTAACTAATGTAGGAGTCTATGAACAAGCATCTGCGGACGACGTTGCCTTTTTGTTAACAGGCCCTTCACTTATGAACATCTGTAGAAAAGTGCAGAAAACTCTGGATATGATTGACACTTAGCACTGTAGTAACGGGCTATCGGCAAATCCCACCAAGACTGGTATTGTCCTCTTCATCAGAAAGAGGAAGCTTGATGAACTCGTTCTACCCAAGCTAAAAGTAGTCACAATCCAACTATCCTAAGAAATAAAATATTTTGAAGTAATCCTCGATAGTTAACTTCTTTAGAAGTCATACGCTGGGGCAAAGACATCCAAAGCACTGGCAGCTTTGTGGCAGTGCAAGGGTTTCTTTGGAAAAGCGTGGAGTCCCACTCCTAGCAAGGTCCTATGGATCTATACAGCTATGATAAGACCTATTATCAGCTATACATCAGTGGTATGGATGAGACTCTCTCTAGTGGGAGTCAGGAGGGCCTTTTCCAGACAAGAACGCACTGTGGCCATCTGTTGCAACGGAGCTTTTCCGACTACATCAAGTCCTGCATTAGATACTCTGGTTAGCCGACCACTACTTGATGTTATCATCCACGGAGAGGCTTTGAAGGCCATCTGCAGGCTGAAACACACTGGTACGGGCCCTACCCGGCATTGAACAACAGAGAAGGCATGTACTTCGATCCAACGATTCTCTCCATGCCCCTTGACTCCGTCCCATCAAGAGTCGTACTTAAAAAGAGATACAGTGTGGTGCTGCCAGGGACTCAATTGTCGTCAAACTCTGAAAATGAGCCCTGCAAATACTGTTTTCACATTTTCACGGGTAACTCCAGGACCGAGCACAGTTTCGGTATAGGTATACGTGGAATCCAGCTGGATAAAACTGCACTTTGCTCTTGGAATGCATGCGTCTGTGTTTCAGGTGGAGGTTTACTCTGTTCAAGAAGCAATGAACTTTGTAGTGGAAAACAGATAGAGACGCAGGTCTGTATTTGTCTGCAGCCACAACAAAGCTGAGCTCATGGCCTTAAATTGATCTCCAACCACTTCAAGGGTTGAACTATGCCGGTGGACATAACATCCTGTTGCTAACATGGGTATCCCGAGTAACGCGATCTCTGACTCCCTAGCTCTGATGATGGGCTCTAAGGCCGACTTCTTGGCCCTCCTACAGCCATCATAGCCACGGTTAGCAAACGGGTTACTACAACCCTCAAGCGAGCTTGGCAGGCTGAGAGAGGCTTCGCTCGGCCTTCGCTCGAATCAGACTTGAGGTCTATGGCACTGAAGGCGCTATGTTCTAATCCTACAGAGATTCCCGTTGTCATGCACACGTAGCTTCCAGCCGCTGTTAGGGTTTTAGGTGTTGTGAACAACGAAGTACATGTCATGCCACCACACATTTTTACTCAAGGGTTTCAAGGGAAATCTGCTGCATATATTGAAGTTCGAGAGACAGTAGTGAAACCCTGGATTGGTTTTGCACATAGTGATAGCCCATACATTTTTCAACAATACTCTGCTCGTTCGCACAGAACGCTGACGACACAAGATTGTATGACTGAAAATTTCCGTGGCATCATAACACCGAACTTATGGTCGCTAACTTCCCAGACCTTAATCTCCTGGGTAACTACTGATGGGGCGCAGTTGAGAGTGAAACCAATAAGCATCCTCTTAACACCATTTCTTCTCTGAAGGATGCAATCAGTACCGTTATGGTCAATATGAACTAGCAGCATTTGATTCGGGCATGCAATCGTTTCCGGAACCGGATCGAGGCGGTTATTGATTAATTATTTTTTATATATTTTTTTTTTTGCATAGTTCACTCCACTGGGGAGCATAGGGCCTCCTGGTTTCGTTAATCAGTTCTTGATTTCTGGCAGGGTAGGTGATTAACCTGCCGCTACCAGTCCTAAGTAGTGGGAATGCCCATCTGTCGTTGCTTAGGAACAACGCCTTCTTACTGCTTTGAGCGGCAGCTGTGTGTCACATTTTCCTGCCAGAAGGATCACACAGATGGTTGAGGTCTTCGCTAAATTTGGTGTGTCAACGCTATTACCACGATTGTCCGCTTCCTCTTGCTGGCGCCACTGATGCAATTATATAGATATATTACTTACTTGGGTGGCCATAACAACCCGTTACCGAGTTACGGCCGACCTCACTAGCTCTCTCCAGGCACCTCTGCTCCGTGCGCGCCTTCTCCAATTCTGTACACCAGGCCAGCATAGGGTTTCCGCCATCGGAACAATGGTCTTCCTCTGCATCGGTTCCCTTGGACTTCGCCCTCGAACACCTTCTTTGCTGGGGCTTCTTCATCCATACGCACAACATTCCCTAACCAACGCAGGCGTTGGATGGCGATGCGTTGAACTTCGTCAATGTCGGCGTAGAGCTCATACAGCTCGTTGTTCATTCTTGAACGGTAGTCTTAGCCAACGCGCACAGGACCGAAGATCTTCCGAAGAACTTTTCTCTCCAACACTCCAAGAACGGCTGCATCGCTTTGTGACACTACCCATGCCTCTGCGCCATAAAGCAACACGAGTATGATGAGCGTCTTGTAAAGTGTCAGCTTGGTCATGCGAGAGAGGGCTCGACTACTCAACTGCTTACTTAGCCCATAGTAACACCTATTAGCAGGAGTGATTCTCCGTTTGATCTCCAGGCTGATATCATTGTTGCTGTTAACGGCGGGGCCAAGATAAATTAATTCTGGCACAACTTCGAAGGTATAGTTGTCCGCAATGACGTGCGTTCCTACACGCCGTGTGTTCCGCGTTGTAGACAGCATATACTTCGTTTTACCCTCGTTCACCTCCAGACCCACTCGTGATGATTCTTTTTCGATAGCAGCGGTGACATCTCGCTTAAAGCGGCCGATAATGTGTCATTACGATGCACACCTGCTTTTCGGAGCACCCCTTCCATCACGAAGTTGAAGAGGTTGCATGACAGTGGATCGCCTGTCTGAAACCTCGAACGGTACTGAATGGCTCGGAGAGGTTATTTCCTACCTTGACGGAGCTGGTTGTGTTGCTCAACGTCATTCTGCAAAGCCGTATGAGCTTCGCTGGTGTACCGAATTCAGACATGGTGGCGTACAGGCAATCCCTTATCGGGCTATCGAACGCAGCTTTATAGTCGACAAAGAGATGATGGACTCGTCGACTTGCTTTTCATGGGTCTTTTCCAGGATTTGGCGTAATGGGAAAATCTGGTCGATGGTGGACTTACCACTTACCACAACAAACGGCTTAAGTCTTCCACATAGGATATATAGATATATAATAAACTAATATTGGTTGAAAAATTCGTAAAGTTTCATTAAATTTTATTCAAAATGTAAGCTAATTAGTTTTATTTTCGAGTTGTCCTCAAATAACGCTCGCACCCTGACACTTATAAACTCTCCAGCTGCCGCATACGAACAAACAAGCAATGAGCGCGCAAAGGTCAAAGAAAATATTTCCATCACTCAAAATAATGTTTTTTTCATTAGTAAAAAAGTTGTTCAGAAACGAAATGGATGATTAATTTTGTGCCACTTTGGATATCCTATATTTATTTTATCGTTAAATAAATAAGTAAATAACTGGAGCAACTGTAATCGGTAATGAGTCACAAAGCAATCAACCTCACTGATATAGAATTCACAATGCAAGTTTAAAGCCCCGAAATAAAAAAAGAGTTTGGACACTCACCTAAATTCTTTCGATTCAATTTTTAGTCACCACAACTAAAGTCGCGACATGATTTATCGATTAAACCGAAACGAAAAACTTTGTGTGCCAAATTCGAAAATAGAAATACAATTTCCTGTCTGAAATTAGATGACATGCATGTTTCGTATGGCGAAATTTGCATTTAATTAGAACTCCGCGGTCACACAACTCAGAGCAACACAACACAACCAAATAAATTCAACTGATTTGCAACACGTAACGCGAAATGATTGTGACATGCAAGTCATTTTTAGATAAAAAATTTCTAGAAATTCAGCGACAAGCAAGTGTCCAACTTCCCATGGCAGCCTTTGTGAATAGCAAAGAAACACGGAGAGGGCGAGAAGGAAGAATAAAAACCAGAAGTGGTGATTTATTTCATTTAGACACTAAGTTGACAAAATTCACATATTTCATTTGAATGACAAGCAAACAAGGAACCTAATGTGGGAAATAAAACTAAACTAAAAAGTCATAACGCGCGCAAATGGCAGCACTTAATCCTGCATGCCGATTGAGGCAAGTACTTGGGGGCAGAGCGGAAGTGAATAAATGAACCTAATAACCAGCTGAATGCTAATAGTTCGCTGATGGTATGATGACATGGCAAATTATATTTTGTTTTAACCACTAAGCGGGTAGTGAAGGAGCTTCTAGTAAACGCTGTGTAACATGAAATGGCATCAAATGGTGTAGGGAGAAGTTTGCCAGTTGACTTAAAGACGGGCAATTTTATACACAATATGTAGTTGTATGGCGCACACTCATATATGAATGCATATATATGTACATATATGTAGGTGTACATGTATGTGTAATCGTGTATGTATGCACGAAAGTAGGTGCACAAACAGTGAAAGGAAATTAATGTTGAAAGGCTCACTTGACACAAGTCTTAATGTTGTGGCCAACACCAGTCAGGGCAGCTCACGGGGGGTACGGTGGTAAATTTTACAAAATTATGAGAAAAAAGAAAAAGAGATTTGCGTTTGGCTCTAGTTAGATAGATTTTCTGCATGGTTTGCACTTCGATGTCATCGCAGTTTGTGCCCTCTCCTCCTCACAGTACCTCAACCAGACCCAGTTCGCGTACTAAACTCAGGATTGAGCTGAGTTGGATTGAGCGTATGTGCCTTCCTTCTGGCTGCAGTTTTTCGAGATGTCTCAACCTTCTCCGCGCTACAATCCAGGAGAAACTGCATTGGACTATCCTAGGATTGGTCGCAGAAACGGCAACGAAACGACACTTAATTTTAAAGTTAGTTTCTCTACTGTAGCGAATGACGATGTGTTGGTGAGGACTGCACATTTTTAAAGTGCTTAAATGTTATTTTACCAAATTTTGATCCATATTTTGAATTGCTGCTTCACTACTTTCATATTTTCAGACGCCTGTAAGATGTCAACACCAGTCAGGCCAGAGTTATTCCAATTTCCAAAAGGCATGCAGCTACTTCACCATTTAAGTTCCGCCCGATTAGCATACTGCCTTCGTTGATGAAATCCATGGAGTGGCTGTGGGTAAAGTCACTTGTTATTTATCTTGACAAATATAAACTCCTCACATCAGATAACTTTGCATACAAAAGTGGTCACAGTTGTGCTAGAGCTATTCTAGAAGCCTTTGATAGTAAGGAAATGAAAAATAATGATTTTTAAAGCCAGAACCTCGAAAAAAGTATTGAAAGAGTCAACGGCAAAGCCATCAGACCAATTATAACCCATGTAGTTCTAGTCCGGTAGAAAACACTAAAGAGCAGAAACAATAAAGAAATCTGTAATTAGCACTCTTTAAAAGGAGCTTAACTTGATCTTCTGCTAGCCGTTAAATTCTGCATGCCCAGGCCACTAAAAGAGACTTTAGGATAAGGAAACCAAAGAAGTGAAAGCCAGCTAACTATGGATGCACAGAACTATTGGTGATAATCAAAATATAACCCAATCCGAAGAAATAGAAATAGGCGGTCCCCAAGGCGTGCGCAAAAGAGAGATCTTCTCGCTATGCCAGAAGCCAGCCCTTGACAGCTCCACTAACACGGATACTTACAAAAGAACTAAACAAACTTGCCCCAATTTCAACAAATCCAGAACTGACGAAATGTGAAGAAAGCCACGAGCAGACATATTTAGAATTACATCAGCAATAACCGGTCACTGATCTTTGGGGGATAGGGGATGTGGTGGCCCTACAACATAAATTTAGAAGCTGCGATAAAGCGGAATCTATGGAAACAGGTTTTCACTGTCTGTGTGAGTGCCCAAGTCTGGGTGCTCTACGACATAGAAGCTGGTGGAAGTCTTGATGATTAACTTGAAAGAAATTGCAGAATGGGAAATAGACGACATGGGCAGATTCATAGTCAATTCAAGATGGTTCGACTAAGAGAAAGCAGTGGTTCTACCAGTGGGGTATCAAAATGGCATCTTCTGTGCTAATTGGACCAGGATGTGTCACATAGACAACACCTTCACCACCATCACGAATTGTAGTTGCACTAAAGGCTCTGGATAACGCAAAGCAAACTTCAAAGATTGTACAAGAATGTAAGTAAAAGCTTAATTCTGCTGCAATATGGGTTCCAACAGCCGGCGGTGTTCAAGGGAATGAAATTATCCACGAATGACCAACTGTGGATCAGCGGGTACCCCACAGGGACCAGAGCAAATAATCGGAATTAGATCTGCAGGAATCATGAAATGGATCAGCGTTTATGACACAATTTACATAAAGAGCGGTGGTCCAGTCTTCGAACGACTCCCCCTCCGGCGCTCAACGCAATGTTGAATGTGGCACCCGTAGACATCACAGGGAGAATTGCGGCTGCACGTACCGCAGACTGAGGTGTTCGGGTTATAGGCTCAACATCACTTATGGGCACTCAAGCATCCTTAGAAACTTTGAGTTCATCCCCCCGTCGACGGATCAGTGTGTACCCTCGCTTAGTCCAAGCGGAATTTTATCCATCCATACTCCATCAAGAGAGGAGTGGACCGAGGGCAACACCTGGGGACAGGGCCTGGTTAACCTGTTCACGGATGACTCGAAGTTGGAAGCAACGGTTGGCGGAGGAGTGTTTTTCGAGGAGTTCGCCATCAGACTCCAATTTAGGTTACCGGACCACTGCAGTGTGTTCCAAGCAGAGGTGGCCGCAATCAAGGAGGCAGCTGATTGACTGCTCAAATGTGTACTAACATTCAAGAAAGTAAATATTTACACCGACAGCCAAGCGGCAATAAGGACCCTCGGATCAGTGACGGCGCATTCAAAACTGGTCCGGGAATGCCTGGCCTCACTTTTGACTGCGTTCGAATTCTTTGACATAAGTCTCATCTGTATTCCTGGTCACATCGACATTGCGGGAAACTGTGGGGCGGATGAGCTGGCCAGACAAGGGGAAGTGAGGTAAGGGAGATGTAATCTTTGGAACAACAAACCCACAATAGTGCTAAAATTTATAAAAAGCCTTAAACTCTAGGGTTACAAAAATAGGTCTTGCACAATAGATCAACTCTGGTCGCAGTGCGTAATGGCCTTCTAATAATAATAAGGGAGAGAATTGGGATCCCCCTGACTACCTGCGGTCTGCCCCTGGAAAGATGGGCATCGCGCCAACTCAACGAACGTTGGGCAAGTACACAAACTTCTAAGGTCGCGAAATCCTTTTGGCCACGTGTGGATCGGGGGCGCTCGGGCGAGCTTCTGAGGTTGACAAAATATCAGCTCTCGAATCTCGTGGGTTTTCTTACAAGGCACTATACTCGAAGAATGCATGCTGTGAGACTTGGAATTACCTCGAGTCCTTTGGATTTAGCCAAGCTCGTCTCCAGATACAAATAAGGATTTTTATGAGAAACTTCTTTATGGCAAAAATACACTCGGAGGCTTGTCATTGTCTGCCGAAGAGCAACCGTCGATCGTGGTACTCATCAATCCATTTATTTAAATTGGTGCACTTCTGAAGAATGTGGGACAAGACCGAGGTTGACAGGTACTTACACAAAAGAACATAGTATGAAATGGTCTAAGAGTCTAGGAATTGAAGTTAATTGAAAATATATTAAGTTGAGAGGCCATATATCGCCAGCTTAAAGTGAAAAGTTGGTTGCTAAGTTCAGGTTTTCAAAAAAAACAATAAAAGGCTTTCAAGGTCATATTCTTCAAGTACAATTTTTCCAACAACTCTAATACAAAATCTCGTGAATTCCAAGCAAAAATCGGTATCCATGGGTTAGGTTAGCCAGGTTACTTGTCTAAGAAAAGAAACCTGTGAGAATGCTGGTAATTGATCTGCGTCCAAGCAGACATTTTGTCCTTTTAAGATTCAGTTTTGACCAGAGCGCTTTGGAGACCCTGCAGTTAGTAGTCAGAAATCATATTCTGTTGGTTTCCGCGATTACGCTCAAGTCAAGCGCAGTGTTAACCTATAGTTCATTTAGAGTCCAGCACTCGCTGAATGTCAAGCTTAGAGCCTTTTCTTGCACACTCATTTGCTCTTTCAATTCCCTTCACCACGAAATGGCTGGGGATCCAACAAAGTGTGGTGTTGTTGGATAAACGAAAGTGAGCTGCTGTATTTTTAAGCACATCTTGAATTGATGCGCGCTGAGGCTAGTGCCTTAATCGCTACTTGACTATCAACAAAAATGGTAAAGTCTGCTGCACGTAAGCCCATTAGTCTTATTGTTTTTGCTACTTTGTCTGTAGCGTAGATCTCAGCTTGGAAGACGTTGAACTAGTCTGGGAGTCTAAGTGAGCAATTTAAGGATAATTTTTTCAAATACACTCCCAATCCAGTCCCATTGGCCAACTTTAAGCCGTCAGTATAGAATCTATCTTCTGTTATGAATCTGGTCTACCTATCGTTTCTGTCGGGTATTCGTATTTTATAGCCTTTCTTCAGATCTATCTTGGGAACCAGGTATTCTGTTTTCCATGCGTCTTGCAAGTGTTCCACAGATAAAAGGACTGATGCATGGCCGTGCGTGTTTTCTTTTAGCAGGACTGCTGCTCTTATTCTGGAAGCAAATTTGGCAGCTATCTCTTTAAAATACACACCAATAGGTGGGAAATATAAGATCACTTTCAGCGCCACCAACTATCCTGCTCCTGGGAGAGCACCCGTCTTTCCTTCATAAGCCAATCGTTGGACTTTTATGAGATTCTTTAGGTAGGATTGTATTTGCACCGCCTTACTCCACACGTAAGCCTCATAAGGGAAAATGGGTCTCATGATCGTATTGTACGCCCAGTGGTTGATATATGATTTCAGACCCCATTTTTCCCAAATGTTTTCTTACAAATAAAGGGGGTCATTCAAAGTTTCTTCATCCCTTCCTCGGTGCTCCTTTTCCAAGAAAATTTTTAGTCAGAGTTGTGCCAAGATACTTGGCTTGGTTCGATAGGGTTGGTGTCAATCCATCCATAAATGCTAACTGAAAACTCGATGTCTTTTATCTTCTAGTTAACCGAACTAGTTCGGTCTTGGCTGGGTTAACCATTATTTTGTTCGGTTTCCATAACTTTGATGGAAATTTTTTGTATTATTTTCACATTTTTGGTGAATATTTTGGACTAAGCAAAATTGCTCATCACTAAATGGAAGTGGTTCGAAAAAAACATGTAGTTTGACTTTAATTTTTCTCGTTTTTCTATTCAAAAATGTGTTTTTAGAGGCAGCCGGCTTATCGTCTTTTCAGAAATTTCGGAAATTTCATATTGCACTATGAGCGGCCTTTGCGGATATTGAGAGAAGCCATATCCCCCCCAATTGAGCTTCATTGTAATAGCCCTCTAAAACTATTTCCCATGCGTTTGAGAATGCGAAATATTTCTTACTGTGAAATCTCCATCTGGCTAACGATAAAGCATTACCCAATTTTTCACCGAATGGACACCTTCATAGGAAAAGGTGAATTGCTTCCATCTATTGTTCCTCTTGGCAACTTCTGCCTAGTGAATTTCTGGGTATGTACCATCCTTCTAGTGTACCTCCACGAGCACAGTATGTGATTACGGTGCGAACTCTTAATGCAGCATTATTTAGTCTCATCCCAAAGGCCAAATTGTTTACATGAGAAGAAAAATTCTAACTTTTAGGGCCAAATTGTCTTCGGACTCAGCTTCAGCGGCAGAGAACATGCATACCTTGTATGATACCTGAGGTTAGGTCAGGTTGGACTTGGTTGACCCTGTAGATCGCACATAGGCCATAAATTTATCCATATAGCAAATAGGTGTTCCAGTAGAGAGTTTAAGAGTCTGATACTTGTGACTTTTTATAATTTTTTTTCTTTCTCGGTTTTCTTACTTGGTTTAATGCTGCTAGTGAGCAAATATTTCTGTATTGCATTGCAAAATAGGCCTCCAAGTCTAATGATTCTTAAATATTGTATTTAGTTTTTAATGGAATATTCTTTAATTATTTAATAAAATAGATTAGCAAAGCACTATGCGACACCAGTACGCATCACAAAGCCATTACACCCAAAGCAAACACACACACTGCTTCGTGTAATAAAATAAATAGCACAAAACTACCATAAAGGAATTAAATTGCTAGAGCAAATTTTGAACGACAAAGCAGGCTATAAACATCAATCGAATGACGCCATAGCACGAACACCTCAAAGTATGCAAGACAACCAAGTGCATGAGTGATAAAGTTACGGCAAAGTAATAGCAAATTTTGACACGCATGCCACCTTGCTCAAAAAGCTCCAGGAATACAAGCAGAAAATTCCAAAAACAAGTTTATTCCTTTAAAGTCATATTATCGCCTTCAAAATGCTTTCCATCAAATGCAATGGACTCGTGCTAGCGTCTTATCCAGCTCTCGAATTATTTGTGGAACTTTATTTTCGGTGCAGCCATCAGAGCCGTCTTCGATTTCTCCACTACTTCCTTTCGGCTGTTAAAATGGGTTCCCCGTAATAGTTTTTTGACTCCGTCAAACAGAAATTAATCACAACGAGCGATGTCAGGTGAATTCGATGGATGTTGGGTGATATTCGCTTCGTTCTTGGTAAAAAATTCACGTCTAATGGAGTCACTCCGCGACGGTGCGTTATCAAGGTGCAAAATTCACGATTTTTTCCCCACAACTTCTTTTTTTTCGGCGACTTCATTTATGTGGAGTCAACTCAGGTAACTGCAAAATGCTTTGAACGATGTAAGAGAACTGTATCGAGTGGTCTTGGGGTAAATCCCAACAAAACAGAATTAATCATGTTCATCAGAAAACACAGGATACCTGTTCTAAACCCCCCACCTTTGAGGGAATCATACTGTCAATTGGGGAACAGGCGAGCTACCTAGGACTAGTATTAGATAGGAAGCTAAATAGTACACTGGCTATATACAGCAGTGGTAAGGCCTATCATGACAGTCTGGTGGCCAACACTTGAGAAAAGAACAACAGTAAAACGCTCAGAAAGTATTCAATGAGGTGTTAGTCCCTGCTTAAACAGGGCACTAAAGACTGCGCCCACAGCAGTGATGCTACATCTATTACCGATTGAGGCCTACAGCAAGCAACTAGCGACAAAATCGGTACTCAGGTTAAGAGAATCTTCTCACTTAGCCACTAACAGGAAGGGTCACACAAAGTATTAGATGAATACTCCTTCTTACCCCAAACAACAAATTTTGGAACTCAGCAGAGTTGCAATTACATATATCCCTTACCATAACTCTCCCAACGAGAGAGGATTGAGACAATGGAGTAATGATAATAGGAGCGGAATCAGCATCTATACTGATGGTTCGAAGCTAAATGATCAAGTAGGCGGAGGCCTTCATTCTAAAGGAATGAATGCCAACATTTCATTCCGGTTACCGGATCATTGCAGTGTATTTCAAGCTGAAATTTTGGCTATCAGGGAAGGCCTGCTAGCACTAAATATAAGTGTCCTCATATAAACATATATTCAGATAGTCAATCGGCTCTGAAAGCCTTAAAATCGCCTAATATTAACTCGAAGACAGTAAAAAAATGTATCGACGTTCTGACAGAACTATCACAGTACTTTGTAATACATCTGCTCTGAGTGCCGGGTCATAAAGACATAGAAGGCAACTGCAAAGCAAATGAACTAGTGATTGGGTACTACATTACCGATCAAACCAGACAAAGCGAACATACCTATACCTTTAGCAACTTGTAAGATGCTTATAGACAAACACTATCAGTGCTGCCAGTCCCTGACCTGTGCAGCAAGTAGAATGACGTCGCCAGAATGGAACATGGGCCGCACAAACCGACTGTTAAAACTGAACAGGAGAAACATGAGAAATCTTCTCGGGGTCCTAACAGGGCATTGTCTGATTGGTAGGCATGCCAGTAGACCCTATAACGACTATTGCAGAAGCTGTAACGACATTGAAGAAGAAGAGACTATAGAACACTTTCTATGCAGGTGTATGGCTCTGGATAGAAGGAGGTTCAATATTATAGGAAAACGTTCCCTGAATAACTTGGCAGAAGTAGCCAATATAAATATAACAAGTCCTGTTAAATATATTAAAGCCACAACCACTATACCTACCTACCTACTCAGGTAATTATGAACAATTTTTTTTTACATTTCAAGTACAGCTAACAGCTATTAGAAGTCTTCCATCTATGCAGAAATTCTGGAAAATCAGCAAAAACTAAAGCATTCGTGAGTTTATTTTGTTTTTAAGTTACAGCTAAGTTAATTCCGAACTCGTCCCCCTTCCCAAAAATAAATTCAATTTTATTCTGACCACACTCTTTGGCCCACGCACAGCGTTTCCAGATAAACCTTCATCGTTCAATACTCACATCCACTGGAACCTCAACATAATAATCTGAGAGAATTATTTCTCCTGGTAGGTAGTTATCGTTACGCTGTTTACTGGGGGAAGGAACAGGCTTGTCATTTCTATTTTCTTCTAATCGTTCTGTTTGAGTGTTTTTGGTTGAATATTTTGCTGCATGGTGACTCTCCGTTGTATGCACCGGGCCAGGTCATGTGGATAAAAGAGATGTTCGGGCATCTTACTTTCATCTGCTGGAAAGAGCCTAGTTGTCTTGAAGCCCTTGACAATGTTATCCAACTTTATTTTATTCGAAACCTGTCAAAGTAATGCTGAAAATTGGTTTTCCTTTTAATTCTAACGAGAAAATCGCACTCCCATTTTTGTTTTACCATAGGAAACCAAGAGTTTGTTCCAATATATCATCATTGGACCAAAAACATTTGTCCGGTGATTGGGAATGATCGGTGAGCGGCTCAAGCTCCACATTGTTTGATATTCCTTGCTCAATGATTCGAGTACTCAAGTGACTCGCATGTCCGTCAGGAAATGCTCAAAAAACAAATTCAAGTTCATAATTTCCATATAACAAGAAATATATGGGGTAAATGTGAACACTCTTCTGGGAAACATTGAGACCGAGACGACGTAGTTTTTTGGCCTGGATTCATTCAGAGGTCTCCGCTCACTCACCTGATGTCTGAATTGCGCGTGTACATAAACCCACGTAACGTCTCTTCTTCTTAATTGGCGCGATAACTGCTTACGAGATTCTGGCCGATTTTAACAAAAACGCGCCAGTCGTTTCTTTCTCGTGCTAACCGGCAACTGTTGGATACACCAAGAGAAACCAAGTCCTTCTCTACCTGATCTTTCCTATGCAGAGGAGACTTTCCTCTTCCTCTGCTTCCACCAGCTGGTACCGCATCGAATACTTTCAGCTACTTTCAGAGCCGGAGTGTATCCAATCGGACGACATGACTCAGCCAACATAGCCGCTGGATCTTTATTCGCTGCGCTATGTCTATGTCGTCGTAAAGCTCATATTGCTGATCGTTCCATCCCCTGCGATATTCGCTTTAGCCAACGTGTCTCTAGTAATGATGAATTTGGAATTCGGATTCAGCCTTGGAAATAATGTCTTTGGCGATATCAGTGCGGTCCATTTTTGCATGAAATTCAGATACTTTGGGAACAACTTTGCAACAAATCCTTAACTACAACGTCCTGAATGGATCCATAAGCAATGTTCAAGTCCTCTGCCAGCTCTTTAAAGGTTAATTTGCGGTTATCAACTTTTCATTCACTTTACTGCTGTTTTCAATGTCGACCCCCAGCCACTAAGTTCGTCATCTCCGAAGGACTCACGATCTCCTCTGAAGCGTTCATGCCACTCGGAAACGGCTATTTTTTTCACAGTATCACTACTGAGAAAGTTTCCCAACATTTCCAAGGTTTTCGCACCATTAATTCCATTTTTAGTGCAAAATTTAATAGAATTCGTTGTTGCAAAGTCAAGTCCATTTTTAGAGCTGTAAAAATCCAAAATACGTGCAGACGTAGATTTGCTAATGACGGCTTAGCTTTTACAAATTTCAGTGAAGGTAGGTAGGTAAAATGGCAAGAGTACCACAGGCACACTTCAAGTAGCACTTATGTGCTTGATACCATACCTGTGCAAAAAAAAATTTTTTGGGAGAGAAACCTTCTACAGCCATCCAGTGCTGTTGATGTAGTGGAGGAGAGAAAAGGGATCTAGACTGGAGAATTCCATCAAGTCATCCCCAAGGGCACGCTAAGGAATCTCAAGCGCCTATCCGCCAGAGCCGGACATTTGCAGAGAAAGTGTTCCACAGTCTCTTTCTCTGCAGGATCCTCACTGCTTCTGCAATAGGGGTTGTACGGAATTCCAAGTTTCTTCGCATGAGTACCGATAACCCAGCGACCAGTGAACACCGAGTTTGGAATTTGAATGGCGATACAATTTTAATGGGAATGTTAGTCACAGATGTGGCAACCTAACAAAAAACCAAAGAAGAACTCAAATCAGTTGACTTAGAGTCTCACCTGGCGTTTGTTTCGGGAACTTTTTGGTCACGGTGGGGCACACCAGCACACTTTTATGTGCTACTACTGCTTACAAAGGTAGAAGTTAACTAATAAACCACAAACCAGCACACATTGCACGAAACCAATCCTTTACGGCCTTTACAGTGCTGCCGTCCTACGCCACTTCTTTTGCTATGGTTTTCTTCGAAAGCGCGCATTCAATAGCAAATAAAAATGCCAACAACAAAATACCACAACTAATACAAATGTGCTACATATTTTATTGCACTGCTGTGGAGCACGCACATGCCGTCGAGGAGTGGGGCAAACCTATGCTAGTAGTCAGTATGGTCTGTTGTTGTTGTTGTTGGGATTATTTGTATGTGTGGTTATGGGTGTTATTATTTGTGGTGCAGTCGTGTTTTTGTTGTTGATGTTGTTATTATTTGTGATGTTGTTGTTATTATTATTTGCGAAGGCTATGTTATTGTTGTTGTTGTGTTTGTTGTTGTTTTTGTGTGTTGTTGTTGTTGTTGATATATTTGTTCTTGTTGTTGTTGTTGTTGTACTTGTGGTTGTTGTGCTTGTTGTTGCTATAATTGTTCTTATGGTTGTTGTTGTTTTTGTTGTTATAATTGTTGTTGTTGTTATAATTGTTGTTGTTGTTAATATTTGTGGTGAGGTTATGTTTATTGTTGTTGTTGCTTTTGTTGTGATTTTTTGCGCGTGGTTGTTCTTTTTATTATAGTTGTTGTTATTTGTTTTTTTATTGTTCGTTTTGTTGTTGTAGGCAATCAAGCTGCTCCTGTCAAGCTAGTCAAAGCGACCGCCCACCTGCTGCCTGTTGCCGCCACGCTGCCTTTCTAGCGATTTTTCTCTATTCGTTTGCCTTACTTCCACTACTTCCATTACTTTCTCCAACTCTGTTTGTCCATCGTTCATTGCTATTTATATTTACAGTTATTAGAGTCTTAGCTACTTTCGTTATTAACCGCAAATAGTTTGGCACATAACTGTGTGGCATGTGACAGTTTGTACATATATTTTCATGCGGCTATCAATTGTAGTACAAACTTTTAACAATGTAGCGAACAACAAGCTAAGCAACAACAATAACAACAACTATGCATTCGGTAAATAAATAATAGAGTGTTATTAAAAGCGGTTAATAGCACGCCCACGAACGCTTGGCAAGCGGCAGTTATGATTATGCCCTTAAGTAGCACACACCCACATTTAGACGGATACAAGCAGGCTGTTGCAACTACCTGTAGCCAACTCTTTATTGGTTGCAACAATACAACATCAATGCTTATGCATTAAATAAACAGTCGCATGACCGCAGTTGTTGCTATAAAGTTGTTCCTTTAACCTGCGAACTTACTTGCCGTTGATCGCACGCGCACACCTCATACACCTTGGCTCGTCCACTTCACCTCTGCCACGCTGCCTACGAAGCCCTACTGCACGAGTATATAAACTTAAAAGTTATTTCTCGCTCGCCTCAAAAGTTTTTATGAGTCCAAATAATGGGGCATCTAAGAAAACAAGTCGAGCAATGCACGTTGCAATGTTTGCTTAGTAGTTGTTGTTGGCTTTTGCTCACTTCAAATAGTGTTTTTGTTTCGGTTGTTTTAAGTTTTGACGCAAGGTGTAATGGAGTAACCGGAAGAGGCAAAGTTCAAGCACGTGGCCGCAAAATATTCCCGTAGATGTTGTGCTGTTAAGTTTGGCGTAGCATTTGAAGCTTTTTCTTAATTTTTTTTTTTTGTTTTTTTTTAGGAAAATAAACCGAAATAAAAGCATAAAGGCAAGCGTACATCGATTATGCAGCCGTAAATTTTTATGAACCCCATGACAGCTAAGTGCATGAGCGTAAAAAAGGAATTTGTGCAAACGTCAATGGAACTCGTAGATATAGCGAGCATTTTTTCAGGGCAGTTGCATATTTCATTCAAATAAGAGAAAGACAAAAAAGCTGTTTTATGGTCAGTATTCATAAAAGTTTAGTACACAAATAATATCGAGCACACAGTGGTTGTATTTAAGAATCGTACGAGGGCTCTGTGTATTTTCCAGGTGATGAGGATTTTTTAGAGGCGTAAAGTCTTTTAAATTAGTTGGTCCGGCAGTGTTTTGCGACAGCCAATTTTAAATTTCTCAGTTGGTTTGAGACTTGTTTACTTGGCACTTCATCGCAGAACTCCACATTGCATTCTGCAGCTCCATTTTCAATTTTTTTTTTATTGGGACACTTAGTAATTATTGTTTGCCCAATATAGAAGCGTAACTGCCATAACTTTTAAAATATTTAATAAATAGTGTCTCGCAGCCCTGCAACTTTGGCCAATTAGTATGCTGCCGGCCTTGTCAGTGGTTTTCGGAAAGCTTTTACAAAATTTTATTTTTATTACGCCGTTCGGGAGTGAGCTAACTTGAGAAGCCGAAACATTCCAGTATATCTGGTTGTGCGCTGGGTTTGGGACCCTCCACTTAAACCCCCCAATCCCCTCCCTCCCAATGAAAACATACACAAAGCCTCGGATGAGAACTTCCAACTCTCATGACTACCCCTGCAAACGAACTAAGGACCATGGATTGAAGACATGCACCTGGAATGGCCGGTCCCTTAAAGGGGAAGGTGCCCCTGCGAGGCCGGTTGATGTCCTCATAAGAGTAAAGGCTGACATCACTGCCCTCCAAGAGATGCGATGGACGGGGCAAGGCAAGAAAACCATGGGACCTTGCGACGTCTACTACAGCTGCCTTGTAAACGAGCGCAAATTCGATGTCGGATTTGTTGTGGGACAGAGACTTTGACGCTAAGTACCGTCGCTCACTCCGGTGGACCAGTGTCTCCCAATACTCCGCATTAAAGCGCATTTTTTTAACATCTCGCTCATTTGCGCCTAGATAAGAAAGAAACACCAGAACTGACCCCTAGAGATGGCCTTCACCCCAAAAAGATTCTCCTGTCTATTTGGAGGGATATGGCCGGTATTGTTTATTATGAACCTCTGGAACCAAACCAGACGATAACTGGTGATTCTTATTCCCATCAGCTATCAAACCTGAATGAGGCACTTAAAAAAATCGACCGTCTGTAGTGAATAGACGCAAAGATTTGCTTCACCACGACAACGCAAGACCTCATACCGCAAGGCAAACATTAGGCAAGCTGAACGAGCTCGGATGGGAGCTAACGCCGCATCCACCATACTCTCCGGATATTGCACCTTGTGATTATTGATTATTGATTTTCCGTGGACTTCAATGCCATATGAGTAACAAGAACTACTCCTCAAAAGAAGCTATAAAAAGGGATATCGGAGCGTATTTTGGCTCCAAGCACAAACAATTTTTTGAGCAAGGAATTAAAAATTTGCCTAAACATTGGGCAAACATTGTCAATAATGAAGGAAAAAACATTATTGGTTAATAAATACTTTAAACATCTTTTTTATTAATTTTAAAACCACCTTTAAAAAACGCACGAACTTATGGACTGACCTGATAGTTCTTTATGGGGTTAGGGGTAGTCGGAGGCCCGATAAAATGATGATTTTCAATAATTTTTTTTGCTAGTCAATTGACTTATTTTACAAAAATAAAAACATAGCATTAATACACCATATTTTGACTTATTTTTCTTTAAATTAGCAATATGCCGGTCTCAGGAAATATTTTTCAGATTTTAGAGAAAAAAGGAAACAATTAATTGTTTAAAAAAATCGAAATTTTTGAAAAACGTAGACAGGGCGTCCCTGACCGCTCTTTGCACTCAAACACTGACAAGCTGACTTTTTTATGATGCATGCTAGTGTGCAGCCTCAAAAAGATGTATGCACACAAAGAAAGAAGTGCAGCGATACGTCACGGCGTATGAGTAATATTAATTATTGCATTGGCAGTCACAGAGACTCTTTCCAGCGGTTAGTTTTGTGCATGCATTTGCTTTCAGTGTAATTAGCATGCGTGGAAAAATTTTAATAAAAGTGCCAAGCAAATTTACGAAAATAAAAATGTATTTATTTAGCATAACGGCAATTTGAAGTTATAAAGTAAATTAGTTTTTCGACGCAGACGCACACACATATGCACATTCCTACGATTACTTATAAAGTGCATTCATTTTTTTTTTTCAGCCGATTCCATGCATAATTATTTTTCATCAAGTGAAAATGCATTTAGTTTTTATTTTTTTTTTTTTGTTTGGGAATATTTAAAAAAAATTATTTAACCTCATACTTTGTTGTTGCCAGCCAAAGTACGCACATCGCACAACTCTGTATGTTTGTTTAGCAGAAAAAATGTGCACATTTTCCACGCTTGACGCATTTAAAGCAATGCACGCGGCAGTGAGACTAAGTGTGCAGTTGCAAAAACAAACAGCCGCTTTGGTTTCAGCTGGTTTTAGTTGTGAAAAATGATTTTAAATTAATTAGCACTAATGAAAAACGTTAAGTTCGCAACTTTTTACATTTTTTATGACTTTATTTGAATTTTTCTCCGCTTACATACACACACACACCCATACACATCATTATATTTTGCTGGCACAATTGAAAGTTTTTAATTTCACATTTTCGCACTTTGCACACAGCGCTGCTGTGTTAGTGACTATTAATATTGTTGTTGTTGTTGTTGCCATTGCGATTGCTGCCTCCGCTTTTAACGCCAACACCATTAACGCCGCTGGCTACCGCCGACTACCAACCAACAGCCACCATTGTTTCTGAACCTGTTTGTTTTTGTGTTTTTATATCTCTATTTCTTATTCCTCCGTGTTGGTGTGTAGGCGTGTCGGTGTGCGGGTGTGTTGGTGTGTGGGAAAGCTAATTTTTTGCGGACTCATCAGCGAAATGAATTTGACGTTTATCCTTTCTGCGTCAGCGCCACTAATGCAATCTCTATCCTCCCCGCTGCTCGGTATGCAAAGTGAATTTTTTCTTTGTGGTGCATGCAACACTGTGCAGGGAAAGATTTAAAAATAGCAAATGCAAAGCTTCAACAAGCAGCTACATGACCGCTACTTTGCATCCTGGGCGTTTGGTAGGCGATGAGAATGTTGTAATCAGCGTTTATTGCTTGCAAAGTGTACAAAATTAGTTGGGCATTGCAGTGTGTCAAAAAAAAAGGAAATCAAAAAAAATGAGAAGCACAAATGACTAAAGAATGACTAGAAACCAACTTAGCAACAAAAGAACAAAAACCAAAACGGAACTGCAAACAAGCCGGCGCCACCGGATGACTACCTTGAAACAATGAGGTCGACCAGCAGTTGTTTTTTCCTGTAACCCGCTCCGTAGCGTAGAGTGACAGGGAGGCACCGTGAAGGCTAAAAAAATGGAAAAATGTTAAAAAATGATAAGTGTTAATTTTAATGAGTTTTAGCTGAACAACAACAAAATTGCAGCATGCCAAAAAGCTTTAGTGACGTAGCGCTGCATAATTTGGCTTATAGGCTGCGTTAAATAATCACAGCGCTAGAAGTTATTGGCGGGCGTCGTAGCCGAATGGGTTGGTGCGTGACTACCATTCGGAACTCACAGAGAGAACGTAGGTTCCAATCTCAGTGAAACACCAAAATGAAGAAAACGAGTATTTTAGTAGCAATCGCCCCCCCGGCAGGCAATGGCAAACCTCCGTGTGAATTTCTGCTCCCCATAAAAACTATCTACCGTTCGGAGTCGGCTTGAAACTGTAGGTCCCTCCATTTTGTGGAACAACATCAAGACGCACACCACAAATAGGAGGAGGAGCTCGACCAAACACCCAAAAAGCGTGTACGCCCCTATATATATATATACTAGAAGTTCTCATCCGACGTATGTCCACCGCGGCTACGAGTTACGAGGGGTGCCTTTTATATGTCGGGATTTGGCAACCCTGTGGTTGCAATCTGGCAACTGACAGCTGTATCGCAAAGTTTGACATTTTTTTGGCTTTTACGTACTCAGAACGTTTTAAAATACCAGCGTTATTTGTGTTGTTTACAGTAACTTAAAAGATTCATCTCGGTCCAAAAATGGAATTAAATCGTGAACATTTTCGTGCGATTATTTTTTACAACTTTCGACGTGGATTAACTCAGCAACATTGCATGGATGAACTTAATTCATTTTTTGGCGATGGTATGGTGAATTCAATCGTGGTCGTAGTTCACTCCAAGACGAATTTCGTGAAGGTCGTCCAAAATCAGTTGTTGTTCCGAAAACCATTGATGCTGTGCGCGAACTGATATTGCAAGATCGTCATGTGACCTATCGTGAAATAGAGACAATCTTCGGCATTAGTGTGACCAGCATACATTCAATATTGTATAAACATTTGACTGTCAAAAAAATTTGTTCGCGTGGGATTCCACACAATTTGCCAATCGCTCAAAAAGAGGCTCGTGTCGATTGGTCGAAGGAAATGCTCAAAAATTACGATCGCGGGGCTTCGAAACACGTCTATGACATCGTGACAGATGATGAATCATGGATTTATGCGTGTGAGCCTGAAAGTAAACAGCAGTCGACTATACGGGTGTAGATGAGCCAAATCCAACAAAAGTTGTTCGCGCACGAAGCACTTCCAAGCAAATGGTCGCCTGTTTTTTCGGAAAAACTGGACATGTCGCAACCGTACCACTAGAACAACGCAGAACAGTAAATTCTCAGTGGTACACAACCATTTGTTTGCCAGTTGTCTTCCATGAAATTAGGAAAACCAATCGCCAAAGACGGATCACTCTTCACCAGGACGATGCGAGCTCTCACACATCGGCTCAAACAACTGCATTTTTGAGCACTCAAAACATCGAATTAATGGGTCATCCGCCTTATAGTCCTGACTTGGCAACGAATGACTTCTTTTTATTCCCGTACGTAGAAAACAAACTGAGAGGTCAACGTTTTTCGACAGCTGAAAAAGCGGTTGCGGCATTCAGAATGCATGTCTTGGAGGTACCTCATTCAGAGTGGCAAAAGTGCTTCTTTTGGTTCAAACGCATGCAAGAGTGTATAGATCTTCATGGAGAATATTTTGAAAACCAATAAAGTGATTTTCGATGATTAAAATTTGTTGTTGTTCTCTAGTCGATAAGTCCAATGTTCAACTACTTCTTCCAATAAATCTGAATTATAAATCTAAGGGGTTAGGACTAGTCAAAATTTTGAAAAAATTGGATTTTTTGTGTTTGCATTTTCTTAAAGTATAATATTTTAAAAATACTGTATTTTGAAGTGAATCCGACGAACCTTTTTAGAGTTATTCAACAATTAACAAAGGGCGCTCGGGCGCTTCGGAATCGATAGCAAAACTTTAAATGCGTTTTTCTCAAAACTATGTTTTTTGACTTGGTGATCACTGTAACTTAAAATCCACATGGTAGATTTTAATAAAATTTATACTGCCTTTAAAAACATAAAAAAATCGTGCCTGATCGAAGGATTTTGTTTTTCAAAAATTTCGATTTTTTCAACAATTTCGGTTTTTCGGTTTTTTTCTCTAAAATATGAAAAATATTTCCTGAGGTCACCATATTGTTAATTTTGAAAAAAAGGCTTTCATCAGGCACAAGAATATCGATTAATAAAACTAATTTCTCTTGTCCGATTGATTTTATAGTAGATGAATCTCCAAAGACTTGTGATGATCACCGCAAGGGACTTCTGGAGAAGCGGGCACCACACAAACAACGATAACTTTTAAAAATATTAATTTTTTTTTTAATTTTGCTTAAGTCAATCGATGTATTAATGATATGTTTTTATTTTTATAAAACAAACCAGCTGACCAGAAAAAAAAAATTATTTAAAATCATCAGTTTTTCGGGCCTCTGACTACCCCTAATCGAACACTAGGCGATAGTCAAATCGTGAGATTCAACATTACTTTTTTGCTGTTTCGGTCGCTGACTCGAAAAAAACTCATTTTCTTCACCTTTCCTTTTCTTTCTTTATTCACCTAACAATCTAATTCTTAACTTCTTTGCTTACGCGGAAATAAGATTTCGGCACTGTTCGCGCTCAATTAGCAATCTTTGTAATTCACCCTTAAATAAAAGTCTAAGTTGGCAGCGCTACTTCCTCTTTATTCTTTATTAAGGACCTTTCTGGTCTAGAATTTCGAAAAAATCGATTTTCTTTTTCATGTTATGATAGTTTATACTTTCAAATTTTAGATCGAAGATTGGAAAAATCGTTGGCATAAACGTTGGCATATATATATTTATATTGAAATTCGTTATATTTTAGACGTTACAGTCTTTTAAAACGAGACCGGTTTGGAGTACGACGTCCAGGTATAAGCGCATTAACCGCGTTTTTCTCGAAACAATTTTCTCCGAGTTGGCGTTAGTAATTTCTCAAAAATTATTGAACCGATTGGTTTGAATTTTTAATATGTTATTGAGTAGACTTGTGGCTCTCGCAGGTAGCAGAATTATAATTTTATAATAAAGTTTTCTATTTTTTTAAGAGCGAGATCGTGAAAAAAATCTTTTTTTTTTGTTTTTGTTTTTCCAATAACAGATAAAATATCTAGAAAAATATTTTTTTTTGTAAATCATCGCGACATATCTCCTGATGAATAATCGACCGATTTTTTTTTTTCAGACGTACCTGAGCAGCCCAATCAGTTACCCTCGTGGCATGTGTTAATGTCATTTAAAAAAATATTTGGTTAACTTTTTTGTAAATAAAGAATTGATCTAATGAACAAAAAGGATATTGAATTGTACCGATTATTTTTCTTCAATTGTCAACGCCTTCACGTCTCTAGATCAATAATTTCAAGTAAATTGCACCTGCTTTTTATTCAACCGAATTTACCCGTATACCAAACCTGCAAATACTATTAAATCTTCACTCATATTTTCTAACAGCCTCTGAGAGACTTCTTCTTCTTCTTAGCATGTAAGTCCTTATTGAACCATTGAATGAGTCACAATCTTGCGTCTTCTGTCTCTATCTGAGCCTACCACTTCAACCGCCGCACGTTTAGCTCTTCAAGGTCAACATCCACGTCTTCGAGCCATCTCTTTCTGGGGTGTCCTCTTCTTCGGCCTCCAATCTTCATTAACCGGGATGTCCTTCAGGATGTCGGTATAAGCCTTTTGAATGGCTTCTACGGACGCAAAACGTTTTCTTTTCATGACCAAATGCAATTTTTCGAATAGGTAGAAGTCACAGGGAGCCATTACAGGCGAATACGGTGAGTGGTTGATGGTTAAAATGCGATTTATAGTCAAAAAATCAGTCACAAGAGTGGATCGATGAGAGATGAGATGGTGCATTATCATGCTTCCTCCTTCGCGGTATTCAGAGCGAATTGCATTGACGGTGTGGCCCATTGGCACGAACTCCTTGTGCACAATTCTTTTGGAATCGTAAAAACAAATGAACATCGACTTGATTTTTTGACTTCTCCAAACGCGAGTTTTGGGTGGTGGCTCATCTGGGGCCTTCCATTCAGCACTTTGACGCTTAGTTTCAGGTTCATGTTGGATTGGACTCTATTATATTTTAATGGCCTCTATCGACTCAAAGCGGCGTTCACGGAGTGGCAATTAAAGTTTTGGGAAAAGAAAAAGTCACAAGGGGCTAAATCCGGTGAATACGGTGGTTGTTCGATGATATTTGTTGAGGTTTTGGTCAAAAAGTGTTCACAATATGAGCCTTGTGAGACGGTGCGTTATCATGGTGCAAGGTCCATGAGTTTTATTTCCACAAATTGGGCCGTTTCCTAGGCAGATGCTCTCTCAAACGTCGCATAATTTCCAAGTAATATTTTTTATTTACCGTAGAACTATTTTGCATGAATTCCGAGTGCACAACACCATAATAATCAAGGGAATCGAATAGCCTAATTTTCTGTTTTGCCCGACTTTGACGTAGTTTGTTTGGGTATCGTCTCATGTGAATAGCGCCATTCAGTCGCTTGTTGACTGGCTTGCGTGTCAAACTCATATACCCATGTCTCATCACCTGTTACGATGCACCGATTAAACGTTGTGTCCGAATTCACTTGCTCAAGCATGTCTTCAGGCATCTTCTACCGATGAATTTTTTGAAAGAAATTTAACTCTCTTGGAAGGAGTCGAGCAGCCACGCGTCTTATGTCCAATTGATGGTGTAAAATGTTGCGAATTGATTCGTGAGACATGGACACGCTAAGTTCACAAGCTACCTCCCTCAAACTTAAATGAAGTTTTTCCAGCATCATTTCCTTGACCTTGTCGACGTTTTCATCCGTTGCAGACGTCCCTCTGCAAAAGCCTCATACCTCTTGTAGACCCGTGTTTTTAATAAAGCAATTTCGCTATAGGCTTTCTGAAACATTTTCAACGATTCGGCACACAAAATCCCGTTCAAAACTTGACGTTGAAAATTTTAAGATCAGATCACGCCAAAACTTTGTGACACAATAGATATTCCCGATATTTTTTGACATGTTTAGCTAGTTTTGGTTATGTTTCAATATTAAAAAAAAAAAACTAAAAAAAAAACTACATTTTGCTCTTTGAAGTATACTTTCTCATGATTTCATGCTAATATATAAACTCCGACGTCGAATTTTGAATTTACTGAGCCTTTCAATCAGAACAAATATTGGGTAGTCGAAAAAGTCTTTTCATATTTTGTCAATAGATGTCGTTGGAGTCATCTATCTCCAGTGCTACCATTGTGGCATATCATATGGTGTTAGAAAGGTGACATTTTAAGCTTCATTTAACCAAAAAAAAATTGAATTCGGAGAAGTTGAAAAAAAGTTATAGCTGTTCAATAATGAGTGGAAATAATGAAGAAATTCGCTATATTTTGAAATTTTTGTATAAAAAAGGGAAGAATGCCATGCAAGCCACCAATGAAATTTGTGAAGTTTACGGAGACGATGCTGTATCAGTTCGTGTAGCACAATAATGGTTCGCTCGCTTCCGTTCTGGAAATTTCGATGTGAAAGATGCACCTCGCTCCGGTCGACCTATCGTTGAAAAAGTCGATGAAATTATGGAAAAGATTGACCAGGACCATCACATAAGCTGCCATGACATCGCCAAGGCACTAAACATTCATCATCAAAGGGTTTTGAACCATTTAAAAAAGCCTGGTTACAAAAAAAAAGAAGCTCGATGTTTGGGTACCACATGAATTGTCTGTGAAAAATTTAATGGACCGAAATACCATCTGCGATTCTTTGCTGAAACGAAATGAAATGGAACCATTTCTGAAGCGAATGGTAACAGGAGACGAAAAGTGGATCAAATACGACAATAATGTGCGAAAAAGATCATGGTGCAAGGGTGGTGAAGCTCAACAAATGGTCGCAAAGCCAGAATTCACGCCTCGAAAGATTATGCTGTGTGTTTAGTGGGATTGGAAAGGAATCATCCACTATGAGCTGATCCAGCCTGCTCGAACGATTGATTCTTTACTGTCAACAACTGATGAGACTCGAAAAAAAACGGCCAGAACTGATCAGCAGAAAGGGCGTCGTCTTCCATCAGGACAACGCTAGACCACACACATCTTTGATGACTCGGCAAAAACTGGGAGAACTTGGCTGGGAAGTTTTGATGCATCCACCATATAGCCCTGACCTTGCACCATCGGACTACCATTTGTTTGAAAAAAATGAGTTGAAGTTTGATTAGAAATACGAAAAGACTTTTTCGACTACCCAATATTTATGGTGCTACTTTTATAAAGGACTTTATGGATAATAGAGAGGGATTCACCTTAACACTTATATCGTTCGACTTTCAACATTCCCCTCTGGAATTAATCGAACTTTGCGCAAAAATTTCTATTACATAAAAAAAGTTACTACCAGCATAAACAAAAAAAATGTTAGAAATCCTGTAAAGTGTCGATGAGCACACCAAAAACCAACAACGTCGCACATTACTTCACTTCACACTGTCTACCTAAATAATTTTCGTAAATGGCTGTAAATGATTCACAGCAAATTTGCACGTTTCCAATACGGGCGTTTGTACATCAGGCAATTACTTAAGTGCATTTTATTACCTCCAAATGTATCTTTTCGTTAAAATATCGCATTTCCAATATCGTATCAACAGGTGTAGGAGGAGCTCTGCTCATTACTTTTAAGCAAACCGTAAAAATAATGTTCTAAGTCATAAACGAAAGCAAATAATTCGTAAGCCTTCGAAAAAACTGACTCCAAGTCAATTAAGTCTTTCCGGCGTACATATTTTACAGTTACATTTGAAAGTTGATAGAAATGATAATTTAATGCACGCGTACGTGCCACAGTAGCAACAATAAAAAAAATAAAAAATTAAACAACTGTTGATTTGATAGGTTAGACCGCATGAATTTCTGCACAAGGCACTTCCTCACATTCTGGTATTCGTAAAAATATGCGCAAGTAACAGAGAATATTCCATCCGATTAGCTTCATCACGTTGCATAAATAACAGAACTTATATGTATTTATTTTATTTATCTATTTTACCCTTATTAAGGATGCAAATCTCGAATTTCCCGAGTCGCGAAATATGCTGAAGGCGGGATATAATCTCGAAAATTCTGTATACCGAAATATGTTTAGTCCCGAAAATGCCGAGATTGTTGGCGAACAATATTTGGGACTTATAATTTCTTATAAAATGAAGGCAAAAAATTATCACGAAACTCCAGAATACCGATATATGTTTAGTCCCGAAAATTCCGGCACTGTTAGTAAACAATATTCGGGATTTATAATTTCTTATAAAATGGAGCCAAAAAATCCTTATAATTTCTTATAAAATTAAAGCAAAAAATTATCACGAAAATCCCGAATACCGAAATATGTTGAGTCCCGAAATTCTCGGGACTGTTGACAAACAATATTCGGGATTTATAATTTCTTATAAAATGAAGGCATACAAATTATCTCGAAAATCCCGAATACCGAAATATGTTTAATCACGAAATTCTAGGGACTGTTGACAAATAATTTTGGGAGCCTATAGTTTATTATGAAATGAACACAGAAAAAAACCTCGATAATTCCGAATCCCAGAATATGTTGAGTCCCGAAAATGTCGAGTTTGTTGGCGAAAAATTTTCGCGATTTATAATTTCTTATGAAATGAAGGCAAAAAATAATATCGAAAATCCCAAATCCCGCATATAATTTTCGAGCTTTATAATTTTTTATGAAATAAAAACAGAAAATAATCCCAAAAATCCCGAATACCGAAATAAGTTGAGTCCCGAATTTGTTATTAAAGTTATTCAATCTGATGGTAAACTAATATACCAAACAAAAAACCCACAATGGGAGATAACGGAAGTAACCTGTGACCTCTGCCTATCCAAATTTACAAAAAAAAACTACACCACCCGAAGCATTCCTTTCTATTATATATTCCAGGAGCGCAAGACATACTATGAAGCTGACAATCTGATAACGTACCAGCCAGCTTTGCAGTGGTTGGCACAAACGGAGACACACGGGTACAAACTTTGCCGGACTAGGCATCTGTTTTTATACAACAAATCAGTTCTCAAAGCAGTTCTCAACCCTCGATCCAATTCATCCACCATTAGCAGAATAAGAGATACGATCATTGGCAAGGAGGCTTCCTTACGCTTACTTTGGATACCAAGCCATATAGGAATTCACGAGAACGAGATGGCAGACAGTGCGGCTAAACAAGCTGCCTCAGCAGAGATATTCTGTCTCTGCTGAAAACAGAGATATTCTGTGAACAATTAAACGATGAGACGAGATGACGTGTTGAGATCAACACCAGAACGAAACTGGCGTGGCTAAACTACACCCTCCACCACTACACTACCATAAACCGAGAGCGTATACCCAACAATACCCCACCGGCATAGGGAAAACACAAATAAAACACTTCTGCCGGCTACGTCTTGGCCACACCATTGACATACGTTAACACATCCTGACTGGGGAGCCATCTCCAGTCTGCGCACATTTCGGAGAAGCCTTCTCTTTAAACCATATATTCCAGGATTGCCCCGCTTTCGTAGATGCTAAATATCATTACTTGAGGATTAAATTGTTAAAACACCCCACATCCGATATCATCGCTGTAAACAACTTTATAAAGCACATTCGAGCCCGAATTTGAATTAATATTTAACTCTTAACACATACATATATAAGTTTATAAGTGTAAACATATTTCCTTTTATTTCTACACACAATGCCATGGCGGCCGCCGTAGCCGAATGGGTTGGTGCGTGACTACCATTCCGAATTCACAGAGGGAACGTAGGTTCGAATCTCGGTAAACCACCAAAATTAAGAAAAACATTTTTCTAATAGCGGTCGCCCCTCGGCAGGCAATCGCAAACCTACGAGTGTATTTGTGCCATGAAAAAGCTCCTCATAAAAATATCTGCCGTTCGGAGTCGGCTTGAAACTGTAGGGCCCTTCATTTGTGGAACAACATCAAAACGCACACCACAAATAGAAGGAGGAGATCGGCCAAACACTCAAAACGGGTGTACCCGCCAATTATACGAGGGGTGCCTTTTATATGTCGGGATTTGGCAACTCTGGTGTTGCAATCTGGCAACTGACAGTTGTATCGTAAAGTTTGACATTTTTTGGCTCTTACGTACTCAGAACGTTTTGAAATACCAGCGCTATTTGTGTTGTTTACAGTAACTTAAAAGATTCATCTCGGTCCAAAAATGGAATTAAATCGTGAACATTTTCGTGCGATTATTTTTTACAACTTTCGACGTGGATTAACTCAGCAACATTGCATGAATGAACTTAATTCATTTTTTGGCGATGAAGCTCCATCAAGGACCAGTGTTTATCGATGGTATGGTGAATTAAATCGTGGTCGTAGTTCACTCCAAGACGAATTTCGTGAAGGTCGTCCAAAATCAGTTGTTGTTCCGCAAACTATTGATGCTGTGCGCGAACTGATATTGCAAGCTCGTCATGTGACCTATCGTGAGATTGAGACAATCTTAGGCATTAGTGGGACCAGCGTACATTCAATATTGCATAAACATTTGATTGTCAAAAAAATTTGTTCGCGTTGGATTCCACACAATTTGCCAATCGCTCAAAAAGAGGCTCGTGTCGATTGGTCGAAGGAAATGCTCAAAAATTACGATCGCGGGGCTTCGAAACACGTCTATGACATCGTGACAGATGATGAATCATGGATTTATGCGTGTGAGCCTGAAAGTAAACAGCAGTCGACTATACGGGTGTAGATGAGCCAAATCCAACAAAAGTTGTTCGCGCACGAAGCACTTCCAAGCAAATGGTCGCCTGTTTTTTCGGAAAAACTGGACATGTCGCAACCGTACCACTAGAACAACGCAGAACAGTAAATTCTCAGTGGTACACAACCATTTGTTTGCCAGTTGTCTTCCATGAAATTAGGAAAACCAATCGCCAAAGACGGATCACTCTTCACCAGGACGATGCGAGCTCTCACACATCGGCTCAAACAACTACATTTTTGAGCGCCCAAAACATCGAATTAATGGGTCATCCGCCGTATAGTCCTGACTTGGCACCGAATGACTTCTTTTTATTCCCGTACGTAAAAAACAAACTGAGAGGTCAACGTTTTTCGACACCTGAAGAAGCGATTGCGGCATTCAGAATGCATGTTTTGGAGGTACCTCATTCAGAGTGGCAAAAGAGCTTCGGCAATTGGTTTAAACGCATGCAAAAGTGTATAGATCTTCGTGGAGAATATTTTGAAGAACAATAAAGTGATTTTCGATGATTAAAATTTGTTTTTGTTCTCTAATCCCGACATATAAAAGGCACCCCTCGTATTATATATATTATATCGGGAAAGTATTTGGAGGTTGCTTTCAAGTCGTGGGCAGACAAACATTTCGGTGGCAGACCATGGATGTTTCAATAAGACTCGACACTGTCTCACGAACTTCGAGTGAACCAAGAATGGTTAAAAAAACAACGTACCGAACTTCATAACGTCCACACAATGGCTATCAAATTCACTAGACGCGAGTCTGATGGATTATTCTCTTAGGGCCATTTTTGAAGAGCAAGGTCCGAACTAAAAGATTCACCAGTGTAGAGGCGTTGAAAAAAGTCATTCTTCGCGAGTGGGCCAAAATACCTGCAAGCTTTTTCAAAACTAACAAATGCTGCATACTTCAGTCTTAACCAACCTAGCCAATGCAGTATAGAAGGATTAAAGGGTGTAAACGCTTCACAGTTTCGACGGACAAAAGCTAACAGCGAACACGAGAGGGAAAGAATAACATCGGCATGGCCATTATATGCCAGCTTGGAATCAAATACAATGTCTAGGTCCTTCATTAGGGTCACAGATTGGAAGACAGAGCCCCTAAATAGTATTTATAAGAAGTATGCAAAGTGTTGGTATGCCGACTAAAAGTTACATAAAAGCATTTATTGATATTGAGTGTCAACTGATTTTTGCAGCACAATTCATTGACTTTATTTATAAAGCAGGCAATTGGTAAATTTGAAGCATGAGCTAATATAATTGATGAAAATAACAAAAAATAAGGCCCCAAATATGCTATCCTTGGGGGCACGTGACGACGCGATGAAACAACATTTTCTGCAGCTATAAAGCAGTGCCTATCAGTTAAGTGGGATTTAATCAGAGATGAGAATGCAGAGTGACAATCAAAAGAGGGCACTTGCAGTAGGGGCAAACGATGTGACACTTTGTCAAAAGCTGTCGTAAAGTTAGTGTAAGGGTATCCACCTGAGACTTATTTTCAAAAGCAGAGAAGCAGAGATGGTTTAAAGTAGGGAGTGACTGTTCAGCGATTAGTGATGAACCCAAGTTGGCTTGTAGAAATGGGGATTTAACGGCAAAGGACAATTTACAACTTACAACAATCTAAAATAATTTGGAAACTGAAGGTAGCTTTATGATCGGCCTATAATTGCAGACATCATTTTTATTGCCTTTTTAACACTTTCGAACCGGAAAACAACCAGTGGTATCTAGCTTCAGTACAGGCCCTGAAATTAGAAAATCTGTAAAGGAAGTTCACCACCCTCCCCAGGGGCTCTAGGGGGGTGGGATATATGTGTCCCATTAGGTATTTTGCGCGGGACCTCTAAGTCCCATTAGGTCTCTACATCATACTAATAAATAAATACCAAATACTAAGTTGGATGTTTCGTATCAACTAAAATAATGTATTTCAATTATTTTGAAAAAAAATTAAGTGAAATTATATTTCATTCAGATATTATAGCAATCAACGCTTATGATAAGGAGCGAAACAATTCTTACTTAGTGGAACTTCACATTCTTCACATATTGTTTTAGTACGTCTTTCAACATTTTTGAGGCGACACACAGTGCGGCCGATTCCCAAAAAGCTGGCCAAAAGTCGAAAAAAAAAGTTTCTAGATCGAGTTTTTTTGTCTTTGGGTTGGCTACAGTAATGCCTTGAGTAGTGAAAACCGTTCATAGCAACGTCCTGTACCCTAAGTATCCTCTGTATTTTCAGTCGCAACGTGGCCTTCGTTTGAGCATCGTATTACTGTCGATGAATAGTGAAAGTTGTACACATTTGAAAGATTTTGTAATAGAGTAAATTGAACAAAACCAAATGGAATCATCTTCGGAAGGTTAGTAAAATACAAGAAATCCTTAGTACATATCAATACCTCGACACAAAATTTATTAAAGGTTACTCAAACAATGGTTACTGAACAAAACAAGATTCAGCTGCTACCACTTGCTACCTTGCGACCCCGAAAACATATAAATTTACATGCATCTTGATTATGTTCTAGAATATACGCTATTTCACGTGAGGGGGTGGCCAATAGAGGTGGAAGGTGGTAGATTTTCAAAATTTTAAGATCAAATTCGTAATCAGCGACCCCGACAATCCCCGAGTAAGAAATTTTGAATCAATTACTTAATTTTTTGAGTTTTGGCCAGCTTTTCGGGAATCGGCCGCACTGTGAGACGGGACAGTTTTCAATGAGTTTTAATGGAAAATTTAGACTATAGTTATAAGAAAACTTTTGCTGAGATGTATGTATCCCAATAAGTCCGAAAGGGTTAAAGACAGGAATCGCCGAAGTTGCAATCGTCCACGAATATACCTGAGGCCAGAGAGTTATTGAAGTTGAAGGTAAGAGGCTCATAAGCAGTTTTTGATGTGAAACATCTGTTGGCTCACTTGTAAACCGAATCGTTGGCGCTATACTAATGTATACATATATTATATTATATATATTTTATGTGTAGTAGTATGAAAAGTGCTAAGCCAATTTCAAAGGAACAACTCACAAATGATGTGGGTTAAAGTGTGTTAGTATGTGTGCCATGTTAGAGAGATAAATGTAGAGTTGCTAAAGAACGGCAAGTTGGATGCTCATGAGTGCTTAGTAAATGTTGGTGCGTTATGTGTTTTTGAATGTGTTCGGTAATTTGCTATGTAGATAATAGGAATTCGATTACAGAGAATTCATGGGAAACTGGAAGGCTGGCTAGAGGGTGCACCTTTGAGGCGCGCTCTCTGTGCGAAGAAATGACGAAGGTCAGTGTTTGAGTTGAAAAATATCAAAAAGTCAAAGAAAGCAGAGCAACAGCAAAAAGAAGTTTCATTACACAATTATTTAAACCAAGTGGAACTATTTTGCAATGCCAAATTTATTGCTTTATTATATTAATTCGAAATAAAAAGTGAAAACTTATTTAATAGCAAATTCGAGATATGTCAGCTCATAATGAGCAAAAGTTGAAATTGAATAAAAAGTTTAAGCCTATGGAGGAAGGCATATTTTAAAGACACATTTTGATTATCATACAAAGTGACATAAAATTAATCCTGCTATCGGTTTATTTATATTTTTTACAAATAGTGCAGTACGTCAATCATAATTGAAATTTGTGAAGTGTAGAGCTGCTGTATAAAAACAGACAAGCAATGGCGGGCGTAAAGGTCAAAAGTCATCACTCAATATAATTTCTTTATTTATTATTTTTTTAATTTTATTTAATAATTTTCATATACAAATCTGGATGATTAATTTTGCGCCACCTGAAAATTCAAAAAATTTCAGCACTCAAAGTCATTTTTTTATTTAATTTTTTTTTAATTTTATTTAATAATTTTCAAATACAAAACCGGATGACTAATTTTGCGCCACCTGAAAATTCAAAAAATTTCAGCACTCAAAGTCATTTTTTTATTTAATTTTTTTAATTTTATTTAATAATTTTCAAATACAAAACTGGATGATTAATTTTGCGCCACCTGAAAATTCAAAACATTTCAGCACTCAAAGTAATTTTTTTATTTAATTTTTTTTTAATTTTATTTAATAATTTTCAAATACAAAACTGGATGATTAATTTTGCGTCACCTGAAAATTCAAAAAATTTCAGCACTCAAAGCACACTTCAAAAATAATTTCAATTGCAAATCAACAACAATCCAAGAGAATCTACCACCAAATATGGAACAACAATAGATGCTGTATTTGTGAGATATCTTGACAATATTTCATCCAATACTTTTGTAACGTACTTTAGTTATCATCGACCAATCGTGACAGTAATACCGGCAGAGGAAACATCGATTATTATTATAACTGAAGTCACAGATGAAAATATTTAAATTGTGGCTTGATATTAATATCGAATTTTGATATAACATGTAAATAAATGTTTATTAAATAATGTTACCATTTTCTGTAAGAAATTCGTAATACTTCATTTTTTCATTACTTTTAGCCTTGTTCAGCACTTAACCCTCTAACGACTTACTTGGCATTTGTATAAAGAGTAGTCGGTTATCGAAAATTCATTGAATTTTTCCCTTTCAATTATTCAAGTAAAAAAGAAAAAACGAATTTATCCAGCTCTCGTATTTACTTTCACGCAACTCCTACTTCAGTGCATTCATTATTTGTTGTACAAATACTTAAGAAGCAGGTAGTTAACCTGCTTCAGTGAGTACAGTTATTTTGTGTACAGTATCCAGTCTACTGGCAGTTTAGTGAAGCTACCACTTTGCGGCAGACGCAGACACGCCACAAAATCCTGCACGACAAACACACTTAAGCTCACGTAAACATAATGGAAGCATATGTGCATACACACACACACACGTATCGTATACATATGTGTGTGAATACATGTACCAGGACGTAGGTAGTTGCAGTGTCACCGGACGCGCCGCCTGTGCGACAAAATGAGACGCGGCAAAGTGGCTATAATATGTCAAATAAACAGAACACACACGTGGCTGATGCTGATGGCAATGGATTAGATGTCAGCAGCACATACGATATGCCGGCAGTAACAACAGAAACAACAGGAGTGTGCATAGTAAATATGCTCGGCAGTTCGTGTGAATGTGCTGTTGCATGCTGCATGCAACAAAGGCGTAGACATAAACCTCTCACGCAGCACACAATTTTCACTCAGGCAAATGTTTTGATCGTGAATTATATTGTTGTTGCTCTTTTATGTACACAAATAGATGTGTATTTATGTGTGTGTGGTGACATTTAAAATACCAGCAATAAGTACAACAAAGGTAACAACAAGCGCCAGCAAAGTGAGTCAGGCGCGCGTCTGCTGCTGCTGCTGCTGCAGCTGCTGTTGTTCGGCATCAGCATGAGAAATGCCTTTTGACAACAACAAATTGCCGCACAAAGGGCAGTACACGTGGCAAATGGTGCCAGCAACAAACAAACAGCGAATGGCAAACAGTAAGTGGCACGCATGTTGCATGCAACTAGCACAAAATCATCTGCAATAGCAAAATGTGGGAAGCGCAAGTGAGAGATGGCAAGCGCCAGCGAGTCTTGCAAATATTTTTGCTGCATTGCCTTGCCTGACTGTGAACATTTCATTTTATTTATGACTGCCAATGCAACAACCAAAAGTACAATGTGGCAGATCAACAATAACAACAATAAGAGCAACGAGTACAACAGCCGGAAAGTTGTGTATTTTTCTCATTGCAAACACATTTTATGCTTCATGTCGTTGCTGTCGCTTTGTTGCAAATGCAAATGGCTTCTGGGCCGGCGGCGTTTAGGACGGAAGGATGCGAAATAAAAGGAGTTGAGCGAGAAGAAAGTGCAAGGATATTTAAGTTAACATATGACATAAATGCCAGCAGCAAAATAAACGCAAACGCAAGCACAAACACCCACACTTAAACATTCATGGCAAACACGAAGCGCAACAGAAAGACAGACACACAAACACACACACGCACACAAGTACACAAGCGGCAGCATAAGTAAATAGCGGTGAAGCGTTTGTATGCTTGGCAATGTCGAAGGCCATGCCCGTGTGTTTGTTATGTTTTGTGTGCGTTTTAGATACTACGGAAACATGCAACATGCTGCTGCTGCCACACTGTAACAGCAACGTACTAAATGCAACAAGGTTATGACAAATCCCACATAGGTCATACTAAGGCTGGCTGGCTGGAATAAATGGCGAGTGACAGGCCGAGTGACAGTCACAGCTGACATAACCAAATTTGTGCGTGAGAATTCAAAAAAAAATAAAAGAAAAAAAAACACCAATTTGCATCTTCGTACTTGTTATGTGGGTTGTTGTTGTGTGTAATGTAGCCGCAGGCAGATGAAATGAAAAGTGCATGGCAGCTAACTCATGAGCGATTACGCATATACATATGCATGCGTGCACACACACATATGCACATGCATACATACATAGATGCATATTAGGATGTCTCAACAAAAAAAGTGCAAGTTAGGTTAGGTTTTTGTGGCAGTCGCCTTAGAACAGCCAACTCACTTAGACTGTTGTGGTACCACTAAGCCACGAGAACATTACTGTTCATTTTTTTCATGGAACCATTAAGCGCTCTTATGAAACGTCGCATAGGTTTACCTCAACACCAGATAGTTCCGTAAAAGAATCAAAATGGTATTTTCCTAGCAACCTTTGGGCCACTGCTAACTAAGGCTGGACAACTACAGCGGAAATGTTCTACTATTTCTTCCTCTTTCTCGTCCCTGCAACTTCTGTAGTATTCATGAAAAAATACTCCTAGCCTAGAAGAGTGCCTACCTAATAGCCAAAGACCTTCTAGATGTTCTCTCTTGAGGGGTTAAAGAATTCTTCTGATCTTCTTTTTATCTATTTGCGACCAAATTAGCCTGGTTATAACACAAGTATTGTTTTCTCTCAATGACCTATTGGCCTCTTGGAGAATATTATTTTTATCCTTAATTTGCAAGTTGCCATAGGAGTCCCAACATTGCCTCTATTTTCAAGCACTGGAAGATTAGTAACGTTTCTGCAAGCTCATCGGCCTTGCAATATTTCTCTGTCCCGGAACCCATATAAGGCTGACCTTGAAGACGGTGCTAATATAATTTAGATCTGCCAATCATTCCTGAGCAACCGCGGATCTTAGTGTAACTGCCTCTATTTCATGGGATTTGGTGGCCACCTGACTGTCCGAGAAGATATTTACCTTCTTTATTGCTAAGACTTCTGCCTGGTAGACGCTACAGTAGTCCGAAAGTCGGAGTGATAATTCTCATCCTAATTCCTTTGAAAAAACTCCATAGACTACTTCATTTTCTAGCTTGGATCCAGTAGGCACTTTTTCTTTCCTTGTAAAGATAAATAGTTCAGTTTTACCGGGATTTATTCCGAGTTCAGTTACTAAGTGGTGCCATGTTAGAGCGCAGAATATCCATGAGGGTGTTGGGATTCTTGCCTTTAACCGGGATTTCTAAATCGTTAACGTAAGCAGTGACGTGACAAACTCTCTTTCTAAGGTCAGCAACAAAGAGTTCATTGCCAAACTTCAGAGGAGTGGAGAGAGTACCTATCCCTGAGGTGTACCCCTGAAGACCTGTCTGCATATTATTGTTCTACCTTATGTGACGGTTACTTCTCTTTTGACAAGTATGATCTCGACCAGAGTAGTAACATTCGATTCTACTCCAAAATCTTCTACAGCAAAATCTTCATGGCGCTTGCTTTAATATTGTTAAAGTCTCTTTCAATGTCTACAAAGCTACCAATGTAAACTCTTTTTCTGCCAGGCTCTTCTTCACGAACCCGACAAGCAAGTGTAAAGCAGTTTCTGCAAATTTGCCTTTTATGTTGACGTGTTGTCCCTGCTGATTGATATAATGCTCCGCAAATACTCTTCGACAATCCTTCCTAAAATTTTAAGGAGGAAAGATGTGAGACTAATTGGTCTGATGTCTTTAGGATATTGTGTGCGGACTTGCCTGCCTTAGGTACGACGGAGACTATCGTTTCTCTCGGAATGGGGACTCTATTCAAGCAATAACATCTGTAATTGATATGACCCGAAAGTGCTAATATTCCATTCAATTTTCTCATTTGAAACCATTTGATTTTCTAGATTGTGTATATAATAACAAGTTTAAATTGTTAATTAAAGAATTTCGGGTACGCAGTTTTATAGCCCATTAAATTTTAGTCCAATAAAGTGCAAGCTCGAAGTGACTCAAATCCTCGTTGCTTTTTGATAATTTTTTCCCTGAAGGTGTTGCTTATTTTCTCCATATAACGAATGGACGTAATTTTTGTTTTATGATATAGAAGAAAATTTTAATATCACAGCAAAGTTTGAACGTATTTCTACTTGTATAGCATCATTGGAAAGGTATTTCCTCACCCATTTAAGTTTTTAGAAAATTTACTCATTCAGGTCCCACATTTATTTTCCCTCAAATGTCATCCTAGTTGGGTTCTCCTAATAAAGCTTTTAAATATTCTTGTGGAGATCTTTCAAGCCTAATCTTTCCATCACATAAGTTGAGTTTCTGAAAAATAAAATTCTTCCTTCCTTTTATTAAAACAAAAATAATTTAAAACTTAAATTAGCAAAAACCAAAAAAAAAACAAGAATTATAAATATTTTCAATCGGTCGAGCTCTAGTAAATTTTCAGATTTTTCCGAAATATTTTGGCGGAGATCTTAATGAATATCTTTACCAAATTTTATAATTCCCTTCAATAAAATAGTACCGATTTTCTACTGTTTGTAGATGCACTCTAATGTTTTAATGTTCGTGTCTCATTAATGTTTGTATGCATTGAAAGATATTTGCTCGGCTTTGCAAAATAATTTTGCTTGTAAAAACGTAAAGGCAAAATGCCACGAAAAGCTTCTACACTATGGCATCATTGCAAACGACACGTATGTGCATTTAAGTTGACACCGGGGGCGTATGAGCAACCATCAAATTTGATTGACTGATTCTACTATTTCAGAATATGTACGCTGGAAATGCTAAATGGCTGCCGAATGTTGCGGCACTAAGACTCATAAAGATGTTTTGTAATAAATTAAATTTATTTTATTATTTCTTATTTCAATTAAAAGAAAAGTTAATTTTTTACTTTTCGTTAACTTTTCGTTTACGTTAGTCAATAAACTTGGAGCTGGGTGTGAGATCACGGCCGACTACTGTCAAAGTAAATTCTAACTATTCATTGACATCTAAGCATGGAATAACGTTTACAAATCGTACATTTGTACTACAAAAATCGAGGCTCTGTAAAAAGTGTTGATTGCGCACTCAGGCCAACTAATTGGTCAGCGACGAGACCCATTTTTGCCTTAATGCCTACGTCAGTAAGCAAAAATGCCATCTTTAAGCTGAAGAGTAACCCGACGCCATTCAAGAACAACCATTACATCCACTGAAAACAACCGTATGGTGTTACTTATGGACTGGAGGAATCATCAGTCCATATTTCTTCAAAGGCGAGGCTAGCGCCAATGTACCAGTAAATAGGGAACGCTATCGCGCCATGATAAACGAAATTGAAGCCCGTGATTTTCGCAACATTTGGTTCAAACACGACGACGGTACTTGCCATTTAGCCCGTGAAGCAATGGATCTACTACGCCGTCGTATGGTCACCAAGATCGTGTGACATCACACCTTTGGACTTTTATTTGTGGGGCTATGTAAGTATAAATGTTTTGAAATGCTCTGTAAATAAACCAGCTTCGATTACAGCATTAGAAGCCAACATTACTACAGTTATTCACGAGATAGCGGATATCGACCGAAGTCCTCCAGTGAGTCATTCAAAATTAGTGATTTCGGATGGCCTAATTACGGCGTAGTTGCGGCCAATATTTGCAACGGATTACCTTTGAAATATAAATTTCATTAATGGTTCTACCCAATTGCTCAATCAGTTTCAATTTTCGTTGTTTTACTTCAATTTAAAATCCGATACCTCTTTATTTCTGCCTTCAACACCCAATCATAATCAGGAAGTGAAAATAATTTGGATAATTTCAGGGGATCCGAATAGAGGCCAGCACCCTCACCATAGTTCAACTTAGATCCCACCTTTCCTTTCTTCCATTAAGCTCTCGATGGAAAACGTAGCGTAACTTTCTTGAAGTTAAGAGTGGGGATTGTAAAGTCTGATTTCTGATTTTGAGCAGTGAGGGTCCCTGAAGAATGATATAGAGAGTAATATTTTATCGAAGGAATTAACTTAGAGCCTGCTCAGCGGATTTCTGTATCTATAAGTAAAAATCTCAATTTAGTTATCAATTGCATTTTGAAAATTTGCGCCTTCAAATAAACAGATAAGGCATTTTAAAATGATTTTATTTTACTTTGCTCTTCTCCTGATATCACCCATAAACTTTTTTAGTGCTGTTGTCAACGTGCAAATATGGTTGGTCCTATAATTTTTTAAAGCAAGTAGCTTCGGGTATGTCTTTAAAGTTGCTCATTTAAAAATCTTGCGTCGTTTTTAGGGAAATCATCCTTCATCCTCATTACTTTTCTAAGTCAACCATTTCTTACGCCCACACTTAGCTACTAACATTGCTCTAAATTCTCTAAGCTGTCATTAAAGCGAATCTTGTTGCTTAGAACTCAAAAGGTCTGCCGCCACTTCAACACTCTAATGAGGAAAAACAATGTCAAACTCATTAGTACAAAGAAATAAAATAAATGCGGCAACGATTTAATAAATCTCTGCACCTGTACACCGAAACGGACGGACAAACATGCGTTTATCAAAGTAGCGTAAAAAGGAGGTGCATGCAACAACAAAACGCGCGCAATGGCTTTGCAAAGAATTCGGACTAAAATTACAACTGGAAAATGGACGAAAAAAATGCCAAGTATGAAAAAAATTGCTATGGCGCCATTAAAATGTTGACAGCAACACAAAGTTAAATTCTTGGAAAATGGTTTAAGCACTACGTATATGAATATACATATATATGAACGTAGGTATATATAAGTAGAGTATCAGGGCCACAGGTGATGGTGAGTTGTAAAGGTGATTTTTCTAATGCACTGTAACTAGCAGTGAAATTCACAACAAACGCAAATGGTTGTGGACGAAGTCAAAACAAAGGCAATAGGAAACAACAAACTAGCAGACAGCGGCGACTGCCCCATTCAGGGTCAGCCACGCGGGCGTATACGTAACGTCGCCGAGCTGGTGCCATTTTTTGTCTGTGTCGTATTAACAAATGCAATTTTTCTTCTTTTGCAATTATTTTTCCTGGAGTTTTTTTTTTGTTTTGTGTTCTTACTTACGCTGCAAGCGCTGGTGTATTGCTAGCCATGTCAATGTGCTTGAGGCTAGTGGCAAAAAATGCTCCTTTCAGGCTGGTCAGTGTCAGCATGCGAAATGTCGTGAATTAATCTTGAGTAAAAGCAATATTTTTTATAGTTTTTTGATGTGAGAGAGGCAAAAAATACTTGAGCTATCGAAATATGTGATAATAATTACAGGTTATTAATGTTTTGCCAAATATTTTTTAAGAATTTTTGGAGCAGTTAAATATTAAAAAATATTATTTATTAAAAAATATATTAAAATTGAGCTAAAAATATTAAAACTGCCATTAAGCCAAAGTAAAAAAAATATTTTTTTTATTTTTGCTATATTTTCGTCATGTGATGACTGACACAGATATTACAATCAAGCACCAGCAGCCAACTAAAGAGGCAAACTGGTAAGTTGTGCCAGTAAGCCAGTTTGTGTGACTGTTGTTGCATTTTGCCTTACATGCTTTTCTTAGTATTTGTGCATTTATGTTTCTGTGCACTTTCTTTTGCTGCCTGTAAGTGGCGATGTGTAGTTAGCGTCAGCTGTTGACAGGAGGCTCCTGAGATTGCTTCGCTTGGCCCTGACCGTTTTTCTCAAAGGGACATTTCCTCATTGTTCGCCGCCTCTGAGGTGGATTGCAATAATTCACTTATTTCATCATACACAAGCAAATATGTACATATGTTTATAAATTTTAACGCTACAACGTATGCAGCTGAATTTTGAGCCTGTTAGAATCTTGTACGACCTTAAGGGAGGCATCGCTCCAGCTAACTATGAGATGGAACTAGAAACGGTCAAGTCACAAACTCCTAAAAAATTAAAAAAAGTCTACGTTCCAAGCTTCATAACGTCCATACAATGGCTCTCAAATTCACCAGTCGCGAATCGGATGGATTATTCTCTATGGGATTGTTTCTGGACCATCTCAAGGCCATAGTCAAGGCAAAAAGTGGTCACATCGAGCTATAGTAAATTGACTCTTTAATAATGGACCTTAGACGACTTCGAAAACTGACAGATGCTTGAGGGATACCAAAACATGGTCGCAGAAAAACTACAACATATTAACGCCAACGAAATTAGGATTGAAAGCTTCTGTGAAAGAAAGTGTTGCTGCTACTGTGGGTCCAAAGTAAGCTCCAGAAATGACGAGTGGTTACATGATGAAAGCAGAGAATTGA